>NC_092237.1:10789800-10809800 GCF_036320965.1 Panulirus ornatus
ACTCTAATGTGGGTACAGACAGGGAAGTACCGTTATGAAACCACCCCGGCAAAACACATCGCCTTCAACACGGCATGACAAACAGACCACATCACACACACACACACACACACACACACGTCTTTGTGAGGGGCCGCTGACAATGTGCGTTCTGCTCCGGGACCAGACTCTGACGTCTCTGTCTTTCTGAAGAATTGCATAACATCGTGAGCGCTGGCGAGGCTCACCACACACCCGCTGGACTCATAATGTCTGCTGAGACGGACTCACCTCCTCACTCCACATCATCAAGAAGGATCGAACCAGTTTCTCAAACCTGCCTTCCAGGAATCGGAAATATCACATATCACCAAGTGAGTCCCCTAGGTGTAAGCTGAGCGACCTCAACGGATCGGGCAATCGACATAGCCCAGGGCAGCGTGGTGTGAGAGTGGGAAGGTCCTGTGTCTCTTGACCTGCTGCTGGACCACAACGATAAGGTTCCTGTAGGCGCGGGACGCGACACGCGCATGCTGATGCGATGTGATACATGCTTTGCTCGGGCCTTTGACAACATGCGACCACGATGTGTACCAAATGTGTTCAAGGAAAATTAGCTGCAAAGGTGGAAAGATGGAGGTACTGTACATATGCTGAACTGACAGACGACATCACGCTCTTTATCAAGCAAATTTTTTCGATGCCTCTGCAGTAAGGTTCTCTGTTCTCCAGGAAGGTGTACTTGCCCCTCTAGTTTCTCGCGCATGACGCAGACACAATCGCATGCCACAGTGTCATACCATACACATGACGCCAAAGCATGACACTGAGATGTTACAGACACATGAACCAAGTGGTCTGGTGGGCCGGTGATAACATGTTTTCAATGAAGATAAGTCTCAACGTACGTTATGGGGCAAGTAAATGATAATAATAATAATGATGATAATAATAATAATAATGATAATAATAATAATAATAATTTTTTTTTTTTTTTAAACTATTCGCCATTTCCCGCGTTAGCGAGGTAGCGCTAAGAACAGAGGACTGGGCCTTTTTTGGAATATCCTCAACTGGCCCCCTCTGTTCCTTCTTTTGGAAAATTAAAAAAAAAACGAGAGGGGAGGATTTCCAGCCCCCCGCTCCCTCCCCTTTTAAGTCGCCTTCTACGACACGCAGGGAATACGTGGGAAGTATTCTTAATCCCCTATCCCCAGGGATAGGTAATAATAATAATAATAATAATAATAATAATAATAATGATAATAATGATAATGATAATAATAATAATAATAATAATAATAATAATAATAATAATAATAATAATAATAATAATATCGGACTGAAAGAAAGACCATTATATCTCGGATGAAATCTCGGAGTAAATATGTGCGATGACTTTATCTTCAGTGGACACGGTAGAGAGACAAACAACTTTCTCCCGTAAAAGGGTAGTAGGTTGAAGCTTCAAGACAAGAGAAGTAAAACACCAGTGATGACGTTCTTCGAGGCACCAATTTAACCCCACGTAAACGTACCGCTCTGCGCTAAACATCACCTTCCAGAGCGGGCGAAATTGCAGAATTAGAAAGTTCGCAGAAGATCTTTCACAACTGGAACTGATAATGTTCAATAACTGAACTACTGGGAACGATTGAAAACAGTGAGTCTGTATCCTGCAGCACACGGACGGAGAAGCTACACCATAGTTTACAGAGATGATCCTGGAAGGCGCGAGTACCACCATCTTAAATGATGTTCTCTTCGTACAATAGATACGACAGACTGTAAAACATTCCTATGGATAGACTGGAAGGCATAATCACAACAGTAATAGAGAGCAGTATGAACAACCGACCCAATGTGTTCAATACAATGTCTCCGGCAAGTAGCGAGGGGTTCAGTGGAGAAACTGGAACACGGAGTCTCTAATGACTTATAAAGTGTACCAGATTATCCAGGATGTGGTGGCTCCGTAGGCCTACGGGCTGCGGCCTCCAGCAGCCTGGCTGAGAGGGGGAGTAACACAGAAGAGCTTGGAGCGATCTGTGGGGGAGGAAGACCACGGAAACCACGGTAAGGCACAGGTGAGGCGAGTGGTCGGAGCAAACACCCCGACCACTCAACACACACACACACACACACACACACACACACACCGATACCTTCATCCCGTGTGGTAGCCGGGGTCATGAAAGCCAGGCTGGCCTTTCCTTCAAATAGAATCATAATGGCAGAACCGCGGCCCCGGATGTGGTCAGGCTGGCATAGGGTGGTTTGTTTGAGGAGAGAGGAGGCAGTGGGGCGGACCCACCGTGGGCGGCAGCTGGCCGAGTGCCGCCTACAAGGATGTGTTAGCCAATACATCGATGGCCACAGCTGCTGTGTATACCCTCCAACCTTCATCAGCGTCAACATATGCCTCATCATGTATAAGTCTCCCTTACTCATCAACACGGTCTGCCAAGCTCAAGTCTTCCTCCCACCTTACCTTAGCCTCTGTATAAACATTTGGCCAACACTCCCAGTGTGCAGGCTGCTGCTGCTGCACACATCACCACCCTGGCCCATACCTCCTCCTGCAGGTGTTCCCCTCACATCCTCTTCCAAACACAAACTTGCTACACTACCTCTTAACTTCCTTAGAAAACCTTGATGTCTTCGAACCCTCATGAGTCTTACTCATGACACTAGCTTGCCATGGGAGTAACCCCATCCACATGAGTATGACTCATCCACCATGGGTCTGCCCCCATTCCACCATGGGTGTACCTCAACATGGGTCTACTAGTCACATGCACGCACCAAGAGATGCCCTGGCGAGGGGTTGTCGTTTGGCGAAGCGGTGCCTTAACAAGAGGAGGGAGCAAGTGGTGCTGGGTGCAGGTCGTCTGGTGCGTGGCATAACAACAGGCTCCAGGGGCGCGATCCAACAACACACAAAGACAGACTCGGTCTGTGTTAGAGTCGCTGGGCGGCGGCGAGGCAATCCTTCTTCTGGCGCTGAAGTCTTCTGCTACAGCTACTACCTGGCTGATCCTGGAGCGGTAGTCCATCTCTTGTGTGGCAGCGATGTTGAAGCACTGGTGATGATGACTGGTGGTAGCTGGCGCTGGCAACGTTGTTGGTGTGGTGACAGCTGGTGTTGGTAATACTACCACTAGTGGTGTGGTGGTGGTGGTGGTAGTGATGGTGCTGGTAATACTACTGGTATGGTGGTGGTGGTGGTGGTGGCAATATTGGTAATACTGCATTTGGTAGTGTAGGTAATGTTACACAGGCTGCCGCGACGCTGGTAATACTGCGAGGCGTAGTACTGTGCTGGTAGTACTAGTTGGTGTGGTGCTGTGCTGGTAGTACTGGTTGGCGTAGTGCTGTGCTGGTAGTACTAGTTGGTGTGGTGCTGTGCTGGTAGTACTGGTTGGCGTAGTACTGTGCTGGTAGTACTAGTTGGTGTGGTGCTGTGCTGGTAGTACTGGTTGGCGTAGTGCTGTGCTGGTAGTACTAGTTGGTGTGGTGCTGTGCTGGTAGTACTGGTTGGTGTGGTGCTGTGCTGGTAGTACTGGTTGGCGTAGTGCTGCGCTGGTAGTACTAGTTGGTGTGGTGCTGTGCTGGTAGTACTGGTTGGCGTAGTACTGTGCTGGTAGTACTAGTTGGTGTGGTGCTGTGCTGGTAGTACTGGTTGGCGTAGTGCTGTGCTGGTAGTACTGGTTGGTGTGGTGCTGTGCTGGTAGTACTGGTTGGTGTGGTGTTGTCCTGGTACTACTGCGAGGGAGTTTTTCACCCATGGGGCCGCATCACTTGAATATTCTCTACTAACACCCAACTTCTTAAAACAACGTATGCTGTCTGCATTAACCATGTCCTCAGTCATTCTATTCTAGTCATCCACCACTCTTATACTATAAAAGTACTGTATTTACATCTTTGTTAACGAGTGTCTATATTTCATGTTATGTCTTCTGCTTGTGCGTGTCAGTTTGTGTGTGTGTGTGTGTGTGTGTGTGTGTGTGTGTGTGTGTGTGTGTGTGTGTGTGTGTGTGTGTGTGTGTGAACAAGCACAGCTTCTTACGCTTATTACAACGCTTGTAATACTGTTCAATATGTCATAAAAGGAGAAAGGAGAGCCAAGGGAGTGGGAGGAAGCAAATGTCGTGCCTATCTTAAAGAAAGGAGACTGAGAAGTTGTGCTGAACCAGTCTCTCTGACGAGTGTGATGGAGGAAGCAAATGGATGACTATTTGCAAAGGGATCACCATTATGAGGTGACAACACACATTTAAGGAAAAGGAAGTCATGTGATGTGTAACAAATCTCTGTTGAGGGAATGAACTCTGTTCTACACAGAGGAGATGAATGGGTGGATCATATGTTCCTGGACTGCCCCGAAAGCATTTGACACCATACCATACAGGAGGCTGGCAAAAGAAACTGGACCTTCGAGCAGGAATAAGGGAGAGACGCCTTCGATGGACAGAAAAAATCACTTCAGTGCCAGTGAACACAACACGTATGACTGGGAGTCTTCCTGAAATGGGTGGGCGTAAACAGCGGCGTGACGCAAGGCCCTAGTCCCGTGCTCGACTTGACTGATGTGAATAACATACCAGCGTGACAGGACTCCGTAGTGCATGAAGTAAATATGTGTCCAGATGAGGTCATGAGGGAAATGGAGGATGTAGCGAAGTGCATCACCTTACAAGGGAACCTAGACAAAACAACCAGAGCAAATACGAATTAATGGCACTGTGAAAGGCCGCACTGTAAGTATAATCAAACCGGAAATATGTAGTAGGAATCGATGTACGAGCGAAACTTGGGGAAGGGTGAGGTCAACACTGGAACTAACCTGTTACCAGAGCCCCTCATGAGCAGAAGTGTGGAGGGGGCAAGCTGTCTGCTGGTAAATAGAATCGCTTTTAAGTAAGGGAATGTTCAGAAAACGGTTCTCCTCGTATATTAAGCCAAAACTAGAATATACTTGACAAGTCTCGTCTCCGCATCTAAAGAATCACAAAGAACTAAGAGAAAAGGCCCGGAGGATAGTAACAAAGACGGTGTCAGATTTACGACAGTTGAGCTACACTGAGAGGTTAGTGGTCATAAACTTACCCAACATGGAAGAGAGAAGAGGAACGGGTAACTTGATCACAACCTTTAAGTTTCTAAACCACCTCGATGACGTTAACATAAACAGATCTTCGACAAATGCAAATATAGAGTAACCAGACGCCATAACGAAATACTAAATATGAAAAGCCTTCGAAAAGATGTAAATAAATAGTTTCATAATATAACAGCGGATAAACAGAACAAACTTTTAATGAAGAAACAGTGAATGCTACGAGCATGCACAAGTTGTATAAAGAGAAAGTTCAACAGACTGGCCCTCCCTCCCCCCCACGAGTGTATAGAGCTCCCTCCCTGTGCTAAAGAGTTAGGTAATTACAAAAGGACATTTCCCTCTGTGGCAGGCGGTGGGTGAGTGGAGGAGGTGTGAGGAAAAGACGGGTTAGAGGCGAAACATGCAGCCAAGCGAGCGCTGTCGCCTGCCCGGAGTCTCTCTCTCTCTCTCTCTCTCTCTCTCTCTCTCTCTCTCTCTCTCTCTCTCTCTCTCTCTCTCTCTCTCGTGCCAGGCAACATTACGGCGTCGGAGGTACGAAAACGAACCGTAACTTTTCGTACATCTCTCCCATTGAAGGAGATGAATCCCAACCCCAGAATTCTTTTTTTCAGGATGAACTGTAATCGACTCCTGGTCGTCTGAACGGCTTACCGCCCATAAACGTACACATAAAACAAATCACCAGGTAAACTTTATGGACAACCGCCATCATGATAGTCACTGGAGTCTTACGAGAACAACTGCAGAATGAGACAAAGTCATAATCAGGAGTCCTGGAACCATGTTAAGACGACCACAGTGTTGGCTGGGTCCACAAGGACAGTACTGGAACCATGTTAAGACGGCCACAGTGTTGGCTGGGTCCACAAGGACAGTACTGGAACCATGTTAAGACAGCCATATTGCTTGCTGGGTCCACAAAGACAGTACTGGAACCATGTTAAGACGGCCACAGTGTTGGCTGGGTCCACAAGGACAGTACTGGAACCATGTTAAGACAGCCACACTGCTGGCTGGGTCCACAAGGACAGTACTGGAACCATGTTAAGACGGCCACAGTGTTGGCTGGGTCCACAAGGACAGTACTGGAACCATGTTAAGACAGCCACACTGCTGGCTGGGTCCACTAGGCCAGTACTACAGTTCTTGGCACAATACCTGCAGCGAGGGACATCTGCCAAGGAAGTTTAGACGTTGACATGACGAGCAGTGGAGACTGACATTACTGTTGTCATACAGCCGACGGAGCGAGGGATAAGACTAGCCCGCCAGCCTCAAGTGTTCGCAGTCAACTCCTTATTATATCATTACCAGTCCAGCTTCTCTACCGTGCCTCAGCCACGAAGATTAGCGATCATCATAACATGGGTCGACCAGTGGGAGTGTGCATACCCTCGCCCCACAGACCTGCTCTCCACGTATCTCTTGAAATGCACTACTACTACTAATGATAATAATAATGATAATGATAATAATGATTATAGGCAGATTTACCAATGTTATGTCTTCAATGCTGACATGTAACGATGATACATCTATAAAACTTTTACAATCAGTCTAAAATTTAATGCATACCTCAATTTCTCCCAGATGACCACGTTGATGTATTACACGCCGGGGTGAACATCTCTCGAAATCTGTCTTCCAGAGAAAGCTAATATGAGGTGGACACGGGTATTGGCGTCTCGAGAAATGGATCACCATGAGTGGGGGAGGGGGAGGGATGGGGGATGGGGGGTGAGACATACGCGGACCACAACACGACCAGGGCCTGGCTCCTCTCTGGCCAGGCCGGCCGGGGTGGGGGTGGGGATGGGATTGGGGGCTGGGGGGGTGTTGTATTGAAGGGATGGGGGGTGATGGGGAACCCTGCCAGCCACCAGGTGTATATGGTGCGTCTCCTCCGACGATGCGTCTTGAATACACACACACACACACGCACACGACACGACGCTGTTTAGTCTGAGAGAGAGAGAGAGAGAGAGAGAGAGAGAGAGAGAGAGAGAGAGAGAGAGAGAGAGAGAGAGAGAGAGAGAGAGAGAGAGAGAGAGAGAGAGAGAGAGGACGTATACGCATGCCAAGTCATGAGACACTATCAGTGGTGGCCCCCCCGTCACTCACCCTCTGCCAGACAGGCCACGCTGCTGGACACTCAATTACCCGTCTGTGATGACAGGTGTGTTGGCCCGGGAAATGACGGGTTACATTGCTCACGGGGAATAAATAACTGTCGTGTGTGTGTGTGTATTTACCAACCTCGCCGGGCGGGCGGGCATGAGGGAGGGAGAGAGAGAGAGAGAGAGAGAGAGAGAGAGAGAGAGAGAGAGAGAGAGAGAGAGAGAGAGAGAGGGGGGGAAGTCTAGCTGTCAACCCTCCCCCCCAAGGGGTGCCTCCCACACTCGGGCATGATTCCTCGACCTTTCTTTTAAAACGCCTGACGATCAGCAGTTCATTCGTTTACCTTCGTCTGTCGTTTGCAGTTCGACCATTTGCCATTTCTTCATTTGTTTTCTTTTTTTGCCAGGCGGTGGCGGCTTCCTGGCATTGTGTGTGTGTGTGTGTGTGTGTGTGACCGTAAGGTCGCGGGGGAGTCTTGATATCACTGGATTATACAACAATCACGCGACCAGACTATTACACTCACCACTTTATTATACGTAATTGACCCCAATTGGTCCACTTCTCGTGTAAAATTGCGTCGCTTGCTAATGAGGGATGGTAGGAAGCAAGTCTTGAGTCAGTGTGTAGACCAACACACGTCTCAACACTACTATGTTGGACCAGTGTAGACCAACACACGTCTCAACACTACTGTGTTGGACCAGTGTAGACCAACACACGTCTCAACACTACTATGTTGGACCAGTGTAGACCAACACACGTCTCAACACTACTGTGTTGGACCAGTGTAGACCAACACACGTCTCAACACTACTGCGTTGGACCAGTGTAGACCAACACACGTCTCAACACTACTTTGTTGGACCAGTGTAGACCAACACACGTCTCAACACTACTATGTTGGACCAGTGTAGACCAACACACGTCTCAACACTACTATGTTGGACCAGCGTAGACCAACACACGTCTCAACACTACTATGTTGGACCAGCGTAGACCAACACACAACACACACCTCAACACTACTCCCCACACACAGACACAAAGACACGCACACACACACACACACACACACACACACACACCATTTCCACCGTTCATGTTCCTGGTGTTTTGTGATAATTTTCTCATTGAGTTAATTTTCGAGAGTCTTTACGTCCACTTTCACTCTAGTGAGGGCGTCCCTACTGTGAGTACCACAGGCGCTGCCCTTATGTTTTATACATTTCACAGGACTATTATCATTTTCTTCCCCCCGAGTCTGAGGTGATTTTTGTAGAAATTAATATTTCACAAGTCATCGTGTGTTATGCGGAGGGGCGTTCAGATCAACACATACGACCACGACTGTGGTCCACGTCACACACATCATCTGAGACAATAAGTCATTGCTGAGGCCACACAGTAATTCATGAGTCAGTATACTGCACTGCGCCGTCCTGCTGTGCACACTGCACACAGCACTGTACCTCCAGTGTGTCCTCATCTGGTATCACTGCAGGAGACACTGGCTACCCATCATCACTGTGTTGCCAAGTGTTGCGACGGGGAAAGACATAACACACGGAAGCAATGTACGTTTTTCCAAGACACTAAGTTCTTGAGGTGATTATACAAACCATCGACGTCTGAACATAGACGTCTAGAAACATAAACCCACTTCAATTTTCGGATGGATACAATTGCTACCAGAACCGTGATCATGTTGTTAGTTTTAACAGTGTTTCTCAGACGAATATGCCTTGCCCGAGGATCCTAGCGTCCGGGGAATATAAAATCACCATTAATGATTAATAATAGATAATAATTAACGATCAATAATGCAAGGGGAGAAAAGATAATCCGCGTTATTCTTCTTGCACTCAACTTGTCAATTGAGGTTCTAGTCCTTTTGTGGGTAAGCGCTGTAGGCTACTCTCGACAATTGGTCAACATTTTTTCTGGATTTTAGTTTTAATCGCCGCTAAACTTGGGAATGCCACATCACCCAGTGAAGTCGTTGGCAACATCACCAGGACTTGCGCGACTATTCTGGAAATTAGAGGACATTTGCTCCCCGTCTTTGGACAGATAACAATCAAATTTCTCGGCAGATTGGTGCAGCATTATGGCATCATCATTCCGGCGTAACTTCAGGAGCTATTCTTGAACGCTCTTCTCCTCCAGAGCGTCGATCTGACACAGAAATGGGGTTTAAACACAAGAGAAGAGTCTTCGAAACCCTGGAACGACTTGGAGATAAGAGCTCCAATTCCATTCTGAGTTTGTACTTCAGTGCGCACAACTGAACTGTTTTCCATATAGCTAGCATCTACCTCAGCCTCGTCTGCAACCTGCGCCAGTTGCAGGGAAGGCGACGAGCGGGGGAAAAAAACCTCTTACGTAACCCAAGAGTCAAGCTTGTCCCTGAGAGCCAGAGTATCTCATATCTGTCGCCTCGAGTGATGGTCGTCATCTCTCGTCCCTGCAGCCGTACTCGTTATGTTCAGTCCCTCAAAAACGTCCACTGAATATACGCCGTCTTCAAGAGCCACGTCGGGTTCTCCAAGTCCACAAAGCAACTCCGGCTTGTGTTTCCTCAAGGATTTTGAGCTTCCCCGCACGGACCTCCAAAAATACGGTCACGAACCTTTCACGAACCTTGCCTCGTGAGAACCAGCGCACGTTCGTGTGGAGTATTAACATCAATTCGTATTCGGTTGCCATATCCTTGGACGACCGGGCCAAACGGACACAATCTAAAAAATAAAAGAAAAGAAAAAAAAAAAAGGTCGTCTTTATTGTACTTGGTAGTCTGCACCACCGTGTCCAAAATTGCCTTCGGGTCATCAGCTCAAATTTGCGCTGCAGAGTAGAGGTAAGTTGAGCGGTGAGTCTCACAACCCCTGACGTGGCAAGCCGTCATAGCTTGTGCAACATCAGCTGTTCAGCAGTACAGCTTTTGAAATGGTAATTCATACTGACTGTCGAATTTTTTTGCACCCTTCGGATAAAATGTCGGCTGCGCAACGGTGTTACTCATGGGGTTGAGTGAAACAAGAAGTTTCCCCTCATTCAAAAGGCATTTCCAGGCGGATATCTCACGAACGCCATCAGCAGTGCGACGTAGAATATCTCTCGTGTTCTCGTGTAAATGAATGATCCATGATTTATAGCCCGTATCCTCCCACCCCCTCATTCCCCCTTGCGCAATTACGTGCTCCTTGATGTCCCCTGCCACGTCCGTGATGCCTCGCCTCACCGTATAATTGCTCAGTGGGATCTGGTCCAACAGTCGTGCTTCCAGCCCACCAAGCACGTTGGTGAACCCTGCTTTTGCCTGCTCGAATGAGGAACGCCTCTGCACTGGTGTCGCGGCCTCTTTTTCTTGCCCCTGAGGAAGGTGAACTATCGTCACTTGGCTCTCACCTCCGACAGGTTAGTGAGGTGTAGCGCACCGCAGGCGTCCAGCCTTTGTCGCTTTACATTCTCTCTCGCCTCAGCTGTAAAGAACGGGACGTCTTCGTTGGCCAGTGCAAGATGGTGTGGCTTCAGATGTCGGTCCATCTCCCTCGTTACCCTCGATGTTGGTGAGGGGGGGAAACCAACGTGCACATAACACACCGAGGCTTTGGTGGACGTAAGGCGCGTTATGTCTTGCTCGTGGTGACTCTGCAGTACTACTGCTCGATGAAAGGGAATCATAAGTGTGGATGAGAGAGAGAGAGAGAGAGAGAGAGAGAGAGAGAGAGAGAGAGAGAGAGAGAGAGAGAGAGAGAGAGAGAGAGAGAGAGAGAGAGAGAGAGAGAGAGAGAGAGAGAGAGAATCAGTCACCCAAGGGTTGACAGTGAACTAGTACTCAAACGCCACCTTGTGTTGGGAACCGACATTCCTCTTCGGTGGCGTTTAACGACTGATAATTCTTGCTTGCAAATACGTTGCTGGGCATCACCATCACCTAAAGCGGGCGACGCCAGGAGTAGTCGCCAGGTAGGCACATTAGCCCTACATGGCCTGGGTTAAGCCTCGGTAATAAAGGGCCTGAGACACTACAAATGCAGCCAATGAAGACAGACCCTCAGGCCTGCTGTATGATAGACGAGGACCAGCTCTCACCATGCAGTGTGGCGGGCGGCTACCCACGACAGCGACGGCCAGGTGTTACACCTGCTGCCTCAACAGAAGTAACCAGGAGGTCACCTATGAGTTTCATCCGTGCCCGTTTAAGCATCGACGTTGCCTTCATCCATAGTAAGAGGCTGTGGCCTCCCAACCCCCGGCCGAAGCTCAGGACAATCCCCAAATGGCGCAGAGCCTCAGCCCCGTGGGGGGGTGACTAAGCAGGGTGGCTCTGACGGACCACTTTGCGCGGCAAGGGCAAGGTGCACGGGGGATACGGCGGCCTTCTGGCATACTTTCTCTGATCATCGAAAGGTAACTTGAATACGTTTTACTCTTACATCACGGCCTTCAGGAGGCCCGGCGGATAGTGGTGTGTGTATGTGTGTGTGTGTGTGTGTGTGTGTGTGTGTGTGTGTGTGTGTGTGTGGCAGATTGGAGGAGACTCCTGTATATGGTCCTCCGCGCGGGTCGTCAAAGAGTTAACGACACGGAACATTGACACATGCTCCTCACATACCTCGGGGACTCCACAGCGAAGGTAAAAGAATATACTTCTGTTGGCTCAGCCCACAGCTCGCGACACCCCCCCTTGTGGGTTCTCGACCCCCTGCAAGGGTCACGCGATCCTCCCAACACACCCACCCCGTCTGAGAACAACAAGTCAGCCTGAGGGTGAGGCTCAGCCGAAGAAATCGGATTTCATACCAATTTTGCGCTCATTGTGAGGCTAAGTAATACAAGGAGAGACAACATCGAGAACACACA
This sequence comes from Panulirus ornatus, assembly GCF_036320965.1. Taxonomy (NCBI): domain Eukaryota; kingdom Metazoa; phylum Arthropoda; class Malacostraca; order Decapoda; family Palinuridae; genus Panulirus; species Panulirus ornatus. The sequence goes on from NC_092237.1 coordinate 10,801,892, forward strand.
CACACACACACACACACACACACACACACACCACGCGGAAGGAAGGTTCCTCACACCCAACAACACAAGAACCGGTTCTACCAAGATAACCTGATTATTTTTTCCCCCATAAAGCTTGCCGATTCTTGGCGGCGATAGTCAGCGATGTGAGTGTGGGGGTGGTGAGGCGTGGTGTTGACCCGTGTGCTGGGTGTGGTGAGGCGTGGTGTTGACCCGTGTGTTGGGTGTGGTGAGGCGTGGTGTTGACCCGTGTGTTGGGTGTGGTGAGGCGTGGTGTTGACCCGTGTGTTGGGTGTGGTAAGGCGTGGTGTTGACCCGTGTGTTGGGTGTGGTGAGGCGTGGTGTTGACCCGTGTGTTGGGTGTGGTGAGGCGTGGTGTTGACCCGTGTGTTGGGTGTGTGGTGAGGCGTGGTGTTGACCCGTGTGTTGGGTGTGGTGAGGCGTGGTGTTGACCCGTGTGTTGGGTGTGGTGAGGCGTGGTGTTGACCCGTGTGTTGGGTGTGTAGGTGTGTTGTTGTTGACCCCTGTGCGGGTGGGTGGGTGTGATGTTGACCCTCTGTGTGATTACCACCCGTATGGCACAGGAAGAGAACTCCACGCTGATGCTGCCCCGTCTTCCAACCTTACATACATGTATCATGTCCTCTCTCTTATGTATGTATGTATGTATGTATGTATGTATGTATGTATGCACACACACAGACACACCCCACCCCAAGCCAGGCATCCATTCGTCGACCAGCCCAGAGAGGAGGATGAACACCTGGTTTGGCTGCTGTACGATTACATTAACCATGTCCCCAGTCCTTCTATTCCATACATCCACCATACATTATAAATGTACTTCTTTACATCCTTTTTTCTGACGATGTTCTCGCTTAATTTCATGTTATGGCCTCTGGTTGCTCCATCCCTACGTCTCTCCAAGAACTATTCACTGTCCACTGGACTTTATTACCCCCTATGTACTTCTTCAGATGTGGTGACCAAACTTGAGAATCACTTTCTAGTTTTGATCTTAATGGATCATGAATATTTCCTTCCCTATTTGCTTGAAAGTTGTAGTAGTATATGCCAACAAAATCAATTGGTCCCCTTAATTTTGCTCCTAATGTGGGGCTCTGGCGACAGGTTAGGGACGACGTCCAAGACTCTCTCTGTCCTTCCCACACACACACAATCCTGGAGCTTGTTTCTTGCCGGATAACAATCACATTGAGCCCTTCTTCCGCTCTGTCCCATCCTCATTACATTTGTTGAACTTCAGTTTCATCAACCATGTGTCAGAGCAACTTTGGAGTTTGTCAAGGTCCCCTTAATGTGTTTGCGTGCGTGCGTGTGTGTGTGTGTGTGTGTGTGTGTGTGTGTGTGTGTGTGTGTGTGTGTGTGTGTGTGTGTGTGTGGTGCTGATCTGTGACGAGGGGTGGGTGTGACGCTGATCTGTGTGGAGGGATGGTGGGTGTGACGCTGATCTGTGTGCAGGGGTAGTGGGTGTGACGCTGATCTGTGTGCAGGGGAGGTGGGCGTGACGCTGATCTGTGTGCAGGGGAGATGGGCGTGACGGTGATCTGTGTGCAGGGGTGGTGGGGGTGACGCTGCTGACCTGTGTGCAGGGTTGGTGGGCGTGACGCTGATCTGTGGACAGGGTTGGTGGGCGTGACGCTGATCTGTGTGCAGGGTTGGTGGGCGTCACGGTGACCTGTGTGCAGGGTAGGTTGGGCGTGACGCTGACCTGTGTGCAGGGTTGGTAGGCGTGACGCTGATCTGTGTGCAGGGTTGGTGGGTGTGACGCTGACCTGTGTATGGGAGCGGGCGCAGTATTGACCTGATCAGCTGTTGCCTCGCAATACTTGTGTGTGGACCTTGACCATCCAACAAACACACACAAACACAACACGACGGGCCTCCGTGGTGGACTGGTTAGCATTACTGACCATTGCTTAGCACGAGCGAGCCTAGGGTCGGACCTGCATGGGTTCGAATCCTGGACGTGGCAATTGGCTTACACCCGGCCGCGGGGCTGGTCGATAAATGTGTACCTGGCTTAGGCCGGTGTGTCCGTGTGTGAACAAGAATAAAGACTTGGTACATATAGAACAGGTGAAGAGTATAGACACACACACACACACACAAGGTGCAACACAGACAAGTGGACCAGTTCAGAGTACAATGGAGAACTGTGATGGTCCAGCAGTGTGCTGTACCACACCTGACCTGGACTTACACTACCACACATGACCTGGACCTACAGTACCACACTTGACCTGGACCTACAGTACCACACTTGAACTGGACTTACTGTACCACACCTGACCTGGACCTACAGTACCACACCTGACCTGGATTTAGAGTACCACACCTGACCTGGACCTACAGTACCACACCTGACCTGGACCTACAGTACCACACCTGACCTGGACTTACTGTACCACACCTGACCTGGACCTACAGTACCACACCTGACCTGGACTTACTGTACCACACCTGACCTGGACCTACAGTACCACACATGACCTGGACCTACAGTACCACACCTGACCTGGACTTACTGTACCACACCTGACCTGGACCTACAGTACCACACATGACCTGGACCTACAGTACCACGGTGAAACACTCTCCATCCGGGTGCTCCCTCCGCCCCCCCAACACACTCTCTCTTGGCATCCGCAGCTCAGCCAACCAGATTCTAGAGTAGCAGGTGTGGCCGGCCTGGCCCCAATGGTGGTGTGGCCAGGCTGGCTCCGGTGGTGGTGTGGCCGGCCTGGCCCCACTGGTGGTGTGGCCAGGCTGGCTCCGGTGGTGGTGTGGCCGGCCTGGCCCCAATGGTGGTGTGGCCAGACTAGCTCCGGTGGCGGTGTGGCCGGCCTGGCCCCAATGGTGGTGTGGCCAGGCTGGCTCCGTTGGTGGTGTGGCCGGCCTGGCCTCGATGGTGGTGTAGCCAGGCTGGCTCCGGTGGTGGTGTGGCCAGCCTGGCCTCGATGGTGGTGTAGCCGGGCTGGAGCCCCCGTACAAAGGCTTGTGGGCTGCCCTACACTGCAGCCACCAGCCCAGTCCTCCCGTTACGGGTAAACAAAGGCGGCAATTAACCCTGGCGTCTCTCCTTCAGTCCGTCACGATCGTGGGAGGCGGGCAGTACTCTCGTGTTGACCTAAGCCCGAGAGAGGAGGACCAGTGACGTGGGATGACGGCCGGTCCTGTAGTGATGACGACCACTCGAACACCCTGTACACTGCAGTGCCTCGGGGGGTGGGGCTGACTTGTGATGTAAGTGTTCCCCAGGAGGCAAGGTCCATAGTGTTCAACTAGAGGTGATGATCTGTCATGGATTATGCTTCACAGTTACCGACCTGGAGGAGAAGAGTCCTCATTCTGGTTGCCCGACACACACACACACACACACACACACACACACACACACACACACACACACACACACACACACACACACACACATGGGCCTACGTTCCTCTACCTGCCTCTCATCCCTGCCTCCGATGCAAGTCACCAGGGCTGGATCAAGAGCATAGGTAGAGTCGAGAATCTCTTGGGTGAGCATCATTTCTGCAGCACTGTGGTGCTCGAGCACAACCAACCCTTGTAGGTTGCCATGGGACAACCCGACTCCCCCCCATGTGACGATTGTGGCGTCCAAGATCAACAACTGCAGCAGCAACCAGCGTGAAAAGCTGGTCAGGAGCCCCCTCCCGCAACCAGCGGTTCACCGTCAGATCACATAGAAACCAGACGCCATTAGAGAGTGCGGACATGTGCAGCTCGGCAAGAGTGCTGATCACGGAGAGAGGGAGTGCCAGGGTCCAGGGCAGGCAGGACGATCCCCACCTGGTTCATATGCTGGGCCCTCCCCCTGACACTGGGCCTGTGGGCCCTACCCCAGACGCTGGTCCTGTGGGCCCTACCCAGACACTGGTCTTGTGGGAGCCTTCCCTGATACTGGTCCTGTGGGCCCTCTCCTGACACGTCCTGCGGACCCTCTCCTGAAACTGGTCTTTTGGGCCCTCTCCTGACACTGGTCCTTTAGGTCCTCCCCTGACACTGATCCTGTGGGCCCTCCCCTGACATTGGTCCTTTGGGCCCTCCCCTGACACCGATCCTGTGGGCCCTCCCTTGATACTGGTCCTGGAGTCTCAGTGAACGACCACCGTCACTTCTATGTCGTCCGGGACGACACATGACCGTGGGTTTACGTTAGAGACATCTCAACCACAACCAGAGCTATCCTGTGCAGGGTTTGACACGGGTCATGCATGATGCTGCTTTAGGGACATTCCTCCCAACACTTGCCTACATAATACTACTTAAAACTTACATACGGTTGATGGGAAAGTAAAGTTCCGCTGTTAGTTTCTCGTACGAAAAAAAAGAAAATCTCATTCGTCCTTCAAGAATCATGAGCATCTTTCCCTGTGTAAAAGCCAATAGAACCCTGGCAAAGAAACGCGGGGTTCAATATGGTCTGTCTTCGTTTTCTCTTCACGTCTTTATTATGAGCCTGAGTACTAACCACTGATCCATAACTCAGTTGTGTATGTACCGAGGCTCACAACCCACCTCTCTAACCTATCTTTACTGGCCATAGATATGGATACTGTCCCATCCTGTGTTGTGGTTGTACCTGTCACATGTGGGGGAGTGGAGCCGGCCCCCCTCAGCCAACTACTGTCGACATACATCCATCAAGTGTTACGGTGTTGTGCATGCTGAGGTGTGTCAAGGCGTCGGAATGTTATCCATTACGGTCGAGGCAATGGATCGTACACACCATGATGGTCAAGGTTCAATTCCCGTAGACATAGTATACGTCTGTATATTTACCTACCTATCGTTAAATCCCGTCCCACTTGCCTGGGTTTGTGTGGATCCGGTACACAGACCGTCACACACATCACCCCTACACCGCCTCACTCACTCCCCTCCCAGTGTGGGAAAGTGAAACGTCTCTGGTGTATATTTCCCATGGGTGTTGTCTGGCCGGGTGTGTGCCGGGAGTCGAGTGGTTCCCTTGGCCATCCAGGACCGTACACAGGGGTAAGGGGACTTACCTATCTTGGAATATCATTCCTTTCTCCTCCCGTCTCTCCTGAGACCAGGCGTGTCTTACGGCACTACAGTGAATTCCATTTGCGGTGACATTTTGTAAATCAATTTGCAGTTTGAAAGTATGGTTAGACAGAAGAGAAAGTTCTTAAATGTTCATTTATAGATTCTCTCTCTTGCTCCGAATTTAGTTACAAACACCGCTGAACTTCACACGTGTACAAACAACTGATCAAACTCATCAGGAAAAAAAAGCAGGTTTATGATATATATGTATATATATATATATATATATATATATATATATATATATATATATATATATATATATATATATATATATATATATATATATATATGGCGACGGGAATGGATGAAGACAGCAAATATGAATGTGCACATATGTATATATGTCTATGTCTTTGTATGTATATGTATGCATACGTTGAAATGTAAAGATATGTGTATGTGCGTGTGTGGGCGTGTATGTATATACTGGTGTATGTGGGTGGGTTGGGCCGTTCTTTCGTCCTTTTCCATGCGCTACCTCGCTCACGAGGGAGACGGCGACAAAGTATGCACACACACACACACACACACACACATATATATATATATATATATATATATATATATATATATATATATATATATATATATATATATATATATATATATATATACATATATATTGTGTAGTTTGGTGTGCAGTGAGATGAGATGAGCCGGTGAAGACAACCAAGTGCTCCTCCCTCAATGTTGACAGTTATGTGGCCAACTGAATATATTGTCTCTTTGATGACCATGACAGGAGACGCTTTGTCATTCTGACGAGAGAGAGAGAGAGAGAGAGAGAGAGAGAGAGAGAGAGAGAGAGAGAGAGAGAGAGAGAGAGAGAGAGAGAGAGAGAGAGAGAGAGAGAGAGAGAGAGAGAGAGAGAGAGAGAGAGAGTCTAGTCACAGCGGAGAGAGGTGGGAGTAGACTATAAGATCTTTAATAAGAACGCTAATGTAACCAAAAATTAGTGTCATGCATCACATCATTGCACCTGCCTGACACTCTACAGTAATGTGTCCTGAAGTACATCATGCACCAGCATGACACCACAGTGATGTGTCCTAAACCACATCATGCACCAGCCTGACTCCACACTGTTGAGTTATGCAACACACTATGCACTCTGCAACAGCCCCACATACTGTTCACTTTACTTGGCAATAAAATGTGAGCAAGTTATGTCGGGGCAGGGACTGGTTGAGGCAGCCAACACACACCACTGGTGGGTAAGGGTTGGTTGAGGCAGCCAACACACACCACTGGTGGGTAAGGGTTGGTTGAGGCAGCCAACACACACCACTGGTGGGTAAGGGTTGGTTGAGACAGCCAGCACACACCACTGGTGGACAAAGTATCACCAAATTCACCAGCGTAACACTATCCCCTTAAGACTCGTTCAGGTGGCCAAGTCAACTACAGCTTGTGTATGGTTTACTACCTACACCCTCTACCACAGCATGGTGGCTACTTACCCCTTTTACGATTGTAAGGTAGTTAACTACACCTCTACCACAGTATGGTGGCTACTTACACCCTTTACCACAGTAAGGTAGCTACCTACACCTTCTACCACAGTATGGAGGCGACCTACAACCTTTACCACTGTAGGGTGTCTATCTACACTCTCTCCTACAGTATGGTAGCTACCTACTCCTTCTAGCACAGTATTGTGGCTACCTACACCTTCTACCACAGTATAGTAGCTACCTAAACCCTCTACCACAGTATGGTCAGAGTATGCATGCAGTACCAAGGAACATGTAGCTGTACATAACCGGTCCACATACAGCACACTGTGAGGAACACATCCACCCAGCACTACAGAACGAGAACCACTTCCACCCAGCCGGCCATGACAGGAACCATGCACACCCACCCACCAGCCTCGGTGTGGGGACCTCTGATACCCATGTGTGCTGGCAGGCCCAGTGTGGGTGGGAACCTCTGATACCCGTGTGTCCTGGCAGGCCCAGTGTGGGTGGGGACCTCCGATACCCGTGTGTCCTGGCAGGCCCAGTGTGGGTGGGAACCTCTGATACCCATGTGTGCTGGCAGGCCCAGTGTGGGTGGGGACCTCCGATACCCGTGTGTCCTGGCAGGCCCAGTGTATGACCTCCAGGCAGGCCATCATCAACATTAATCGTACGTGAGCAGAGCTGGGCGGAAAGGGGTCACTTGTCCTCCCTCTCCTGTTCTCTGTGTCGTCCTCCGGGAACACATGGGTCAGTGTGTGATCCTCTGGTTGTTCTCATCCCTATATCTCTCCAAGACCCTTTCCCATGTCCACTTCAACAGTAGGTTATGATAAAACTTGATCAGGTCATCCCTCACTCCTTTCTCTTCCAAGATGTGTAAATCGAAAGCTCTCTTAAGTCAGTTGTACCATCTGGTAATCTCCTGTGGACCTTCTCTATTACCTCTATATGCTGCCCTAGGTGAGGAGACCAAACCTGAGAAGCATATTCTAATGATTATATCTAAGAAGTGTGTGTTTGCGTGGGTGAGTGCTCGCGCACGCGCGAGTGTTTGCGTGTGTGTGTGTGTGTGTGTGTATCTCTACTCTTGTGTTTGCGATGGTCGTGCGCACGTGCACTCTGCATAGGAAGGAATCTCTCTCTCTCTCTCTCTCTCTCTCCTTGTATATATATATATATATATATATATATATATATATATATATATATATATATATATATATATATATATATATATATATATATATATATATATATATATTTATATAGGTGTCCCAAAAATATACTCACTTTTTGACACCCTATAACACTGAATTACT
>NC_092237.1:10812300-10854800 GCF_036320965.1 Panulirus ornatus
GAATTGCAAATTCTGACGTTACTCTGAAATCATATATATACATATATATCTTTTCTTTCAAACTGTTCGCCATTTCCCGCGTTAGCGAGGTAGCGTTAAGAACAGAGGACTGGGCCTTTGAGGGAATATCCTCACCTGGCCCCCTTCTCTGTTCCTTCTTTTGGAAAATTAAAAGAAAATAATGAGAGGGGAGGATTTCCAGCCCCCCGCTCCCTCCCCTTTTAGTCGCATTCTACGACACGCAGGGAATCAGCCACCAGCGCTGTATCATCAGCGAACAACAACTGACTCACTTCCCAAGCTCTCTCATCCCCAACAGACTTCATACTTGCCCCTCTTTCCAAAACTCTTGCATTCACCTCCCTAACCACCCCATCCATAAACAAATTAAACAACCATGGAGACATCACACACCCCTGCCGCAAACCTACATTCACTGAGAACCAATCACTTTCCTCTCTTCCTACACGTACACATGCCTTACATCCTCGATAAAAACTTTTCACTGCTTCTAACAACTTGCCTCCCACACCATATATTCTTAATACCTTCCACAGAGCATCTCTATCAACTCTATCATATGCCTTCTCCAGATCCATAAATGCTACATACAAATCCATTTGCTTTTCTAAGTATTTCTCACATACATTCTTCAAAGCAAACACCTGATCCACACATCCTCTACCACTTCTGAAACCACACTGCTCTTCCCCAATCTGATGCTCTGTACATGCCTTCACCCTCTCAATCAATATCCTCCCATATAATTTACCAGGAATACTCAACAAACTTATACCTCTGTAATTTGAGCACTCACTCTTATCCCCTTATATATATATATATATATATATATATATATATATATATATATATATATATATATATATATATATATATATATATATATATATATATATATATATATATATATCCTAGCCAGAGCAAGGTACCCAATTTTGTCGATCGATCCATAAGCATGGATGAACAGCTGGGTTAACTGTGGGCCCCACTGCCAGTAACCAGGATTCGAACCTATGCGCTCGACCCTGGGCGGACCGTGAATGCATCACGGTTAGGAGCGGTAACCGCTACACCACGGAAGTGTGACCGCAGATGATTTCGAGTGGTGGATCAAATCATACATTCGCTCATCATTAACATAAGTATTACCATATTATATTAATTTCATTGTCAACATTGATGTTACAACGGTAAATGTTACCAATAACTATGCAAGCAACTGGCTGCTTCTTCCCATAATTTGTGTGTGAACACCAGCCAATTTGTGTGTACGTAGTCACCTCTTTGTAATGTCTGCTGTGTGTATTAATCATATCTCCAGTCATTCTATTCCATTCACCCACCACTCTGTACTATAAAAGCACTTCATAACATTTCATCAATTTTCTAATTCTATTCACTCAATCTCACGACGCGTCTTCACCAGCCAGGCAGACGACAAATTTGAACCACACCAGCCGGGCAGACGACACACCCAGACCTCACCAGCCGGGCTTCATGCTCACCTGGACTTGGGGTTTTATGTTCACGAGTTCCGTGATGACTAGCCTTAGTCGGTCATGGTATAGTGTCGGTGCTCCTCTCCTAGCTGGATGGTCAGGCGTCGCTACAGTGGTTCAGTCTACCCTAGAACACAATCCCTTCCTCTAGCTTCCAGCACTGCATTTGTGTTCCTAGTAAATGAATCATACTAGACGCGAGGTCATTAAGCAGGCACAGGGCCTGCCTCTGGGGTCTCCACAAATTGTACGCTCCAAAAAACGCCCCGCTGTCGTAAAGCTCACAAATGTTAAAATGACGGAGCCACAGCCCTGCTAGTGAGGCAACCTTTACAGCATCAGTGACTTAACCATACACCTCAGGTCTTCGTCAGTAGCTCGTTCCTTAGCAGCAGGTCGACCCGCAGCAACAGGTCGACCCTCGGCAGCAGGACGACAGTTGACAGCAGGTCAACCCTCGGCAAACAGGTCGACCCTCGGCAGGAGGTCGTCCGAGGCGCGAGTCAGTCCCAGCGGGGGGTGAAGACAGTGTTGGAGGAGACACCTCAGGTAGTGATATACTTTTGTTGAGGGTACGCCACTCCCTCACCGTCACTCTTGTGTGGTAGAGGACGGTCGTGTCTCATGATAGCCGGCCCTTCTTCAGGTGCTGGTCAACACCTGCGTCATAAGGCCCTCGGCACGAACTTTCCCGCCCTCCCTCCTTCATGTATTACCCTCCCTCCCTCCTCCATCCTCCTCCCTTCCTCTTGTATTACCACCCCTCCTGTATCAGCCACCCTTCCTCCTCCCTCCCGTATCACCCTCCCTCCCTCCTGTATCAGCCACCCCTCCTCCCTCCCTCCTGTATCAGCTATCCTCCCTCCCTCATGTATCATCCTCCCTCTCTCCTGTATCAGCTGCTCTCCCTCTCTCCCTGGACTATCATGGCGACGGCAGACTCTATAGAGGCCAGCAGGTAAGGGAGACTAGGTCATTTATCTGAGTTATTACCTGAATGTGTAGTGTGACAGTGTGCGGGTGGGGTGTGCTCTCATGCTGCGCCATTACTGATCACACACATACACACACACACACACACACACACACACACACACACACACACACACACACACACACACAGAGCTAAAGGTAAAGATAAAGACAGGAGCAACAATGGCCACCACATCAACTCATAAGACACTCCTGGACAATCATTTACATTCAACACGTAACTACAAGTCACCTTCCCCAGGCTATGGCTGTTTACATGAGGTCATCCTCTATTGGCATCTGGCGGCAAGTCACTCTCAAGTGGCCAGTGATGAACTGATCAACTGATTCTCATTGCTGTGTTGTGTCTACAACAGTGGGCACATGTATTACTATAGTAGCACAGTTCTTCTGTACCAGACGTCAGGAGAGAGTGTACATAATGGGGTAGAAGGTATCAGACGTCAGGAGAGTGCACATGATGGGGCAGAGTGTACCAGACGTCAGGAGAGTGCACATGATGGGGTGGAGTGTACCAGACGTCAGGAGAGAGTGTACATAATGGGGTAGAAGGTATCAGACGTCAGGAGAGTACACATGATGGGGCAGAGTGTACCAGACGTCAGGAGAGTGCACATGATGGGGTGGAGTGTACCAGACGTCAGGAGAGCAGATGATGAGGGTGGAGTGTACATGATGGAGGTGGAGTGTGGTGAACAAGATATGGTCTTCTCGACACGACCCCCAGCAGGTAGTGCCACAGGGCCGCTGGCATTTCCTCCTGGGGCACGTCACCACTGACATATATGCAAATCCTTTACCTGCCACCAGTCACACAGTCCCTCCCTCCCTCCTTCCTTCCCTCCCTCTCCCTGAGAAGAATGATCCACACTACCATAACTGGTGGGCAGCTGGCCACACTCTCTGAAACATTTCGAACATTTGTCTCCACATTTCTCTTCGGGGATACAGGTGTGTCTGCCTCCTAGTGTAGTGGGTTATACAGAGTGAAGGTTTACACGGTAGCTGCAGGCCGGGACACGGATCACCTGCGTCGCCAGACTCACACACCAAGTGGAACCACAGTTATAAGATATCTGGCGCAGATAACGTCAACGCTCGACACACACGCACACCCAGGCTTTTGACACTCGCCATATTTCTTTACTCCATTTATGACAATAAGCGTGAGCTTTCATAATGTTTCTTATGCATTACCGACGCAAAAGGCATTAAAGAGAGAAGCGGAAGACAAGGGTATGAACGACAGTGAGCATGAGGTGCTGGACACACGGACCTCCCCTAACATGACCAAATAATGATACTGTACCTCAGTTCAGAGGTGTTTGATAAATGAACGTATTGCGCATGTCCGAGGTAATGCAGGTGTATATGTGTATAAATCTGCATGTGAAAACACACACACACACACACACACACACATATATATGTATATATATTTTTCTTCTTTTCAAACTATTCGCCATTTCCCGTGATAGCGAGGTAGCGCTAAGAACAGAGGACTGGGCCCTAGAGGGAATATCCTCACCCGGCCCCCTTCTCTGTTCCTTGTTTTAGAAAATAAAAAAAGAAAAAAAAAGAGAGGAGAGGATCTCCAGCCACCCGCTCCTATGTATATATATATATATATATATATATATATATATATATATATATATATATATATATATATATATATATATATGTGTGTGTGTGTGTGTGTGTGTGTGTGTGTGTGTGTGTACAATCAACGTGTATTCTTACATACATGCATGTATTACATTGTCAGCAGTGAATCCAATATACGTGTGTGTATGTCTGTCCCGAAGTATAAAGGACAGGCATCTACCAGTAGAGACAACGATACAAATTGATGCTCGCCACGACCAGCGTGTCGGGCCGATAGTGGCGCCGCTCCAGGAATACTAAGAAGACGGAGAGTTGCGTCAAGGGCACACCATCTTGATGGCTACCTCATCTTAACCTGATATGTGTATAATGTTATGATTATCATATATATATATATATATATATATATATATATATATATGTATATATATATATATATATATATATATATATATATATATATATATATATATATATATATATATATATATATTATCCCTGGGGATAGGGGAGAAAGAATAATTCCCACGTATTCCCTGCGTATCGTAGAAGACGACTAAAAGGGGAGGGAGCGGGGAGGCTGGAAATCCTCCCCCTCTCGTTTTTTTTTTTCTATTTTCCAAAAGAAGAAACAGAGAAGGGGACCAGGTGAGGATATTTCCTCAAAGGCCCAGTCCTCTGTTCTTAACGCTACCTCGCTAACGCGGGAAATGGCGAATAGTTTATATATATATATATATATATATATATATATATATATATATATATATATATTTTTTTTTTTTTTTTTTTTTTCATACTATTCACCATTTCCCGCGTTTGCGAGGTAGCGTTAAGAACAGAGGACTGGGCCTTAGAGGGAAAATCCTCACCTGGCCCCCTTCTCTGTTCCTTCCTTTGGATATATATATACCTGCGAGTGAGGTCACTTTGGTGAGGCTGTATCTCTGGAAGTATAGTATCATTTAAAGATCTTACACTAAAGGTGTCTACATTTCCCTGCTAGTGTGAGTAACGCAGTCTTAGGCTGCAAGAGCCTTAAGAAAGAGGCCCTGGGTGACACCAGGAGTCTTACAGAAGCTCCATCTTAAGTAATCGTAAAGAAAACAGAAAACTGTATTTGATTTCTTTTTCGCACTCATTCGCTGTTTCCCGTGTAGGAGGTAGCGCTAGGAACACACGAAGAACGGCCTCATCTACTCTCATCCATTCTCTGTCTGTTTGGTGTAACGCATCAAAACTAGAGCCTTTGATCCACAGTCAAATTCGACAGACCTTTCCGTGGTTTCCCCTGACTGCTTCATATGGCGTGGTCCAGCCCATTGAGAGCACCTCGCTCGCTCCAATTCGATATATCCCACGCACGCCTCTCACCCTCCTGCATGTTCCAGGCCCAGGTTACTTAAAACCATTTTTACTCCCATCTTTCGATTTCCTCGCTCTTCCATTTCCCATTGTTCCCTTTAATATTGACACATATATCCTCTCAGTCTGCCTGCCTCTCTTTACCCACCCTCTCTATACAACCAAACCATATCAGCCCATCATGTTCACATTTCTCTGTTACAGTCTGCTTACTGCCACACCTCACTCTTGAATTACTGTTCTGTACGCGGTCAACACCTCCTCACACAGCACAACGTTTGCATGTATTTCATTGACTAAACAAAGAGGTCACGAAGACATAAAGGAATAAAGAAAATACATGTACATACTCGAGAGAGAGAGAGAGAGAGAGAGAGAGAGAGAGAGAGAGAGAGAGAGAGAGAGAGAGAGAGAGAGAGAGAGAGAGAGAGAGAGAGAGAGAGAGAGAGAGAGAGTTAATTACAAAGTCCACAGGTAAATCAGCAGAGTAGGGCAGAGCGTGACGGCCCAGCGATATAACCTCAACGCCGACTTAAGGTGTGATCCCTGCCGGAGGGAGTAAGGTCTTGTACCAGCACCAGCAAACCCCTGCCAGCATCAGCACCCCTGCCAGTACCAGCACCCCTGTCAGTATCAGCACCATTATCCTTCCTACCACTGCTCATCCAACAGCCAATAGCTGCTTCCATTGCTCAGCCAACACCCGGTAGCTGCCTTCACTGCTTAGCAAACCCCCTCGGTAGCTGCCTACAATGCTATGTCAACAGCCGATAGCCGCTTCCGCTGCTCAGTCAACACCCGGTAGCTGCCTCCACCCTTAGCAAACACCCAGTAGCTGCCTCCACTGCTCAGCCAACAGCCGGTAGCCGCTTCCACTGCTCAGTCAACAGCCGGTAGCTGCCTCCACTACTCAGCCAACACCCGCTAGCTTCCTCTACCACTCAGCCAACACCCGGTAGCCGCTTCCACTACTCAGCTAATAGCCACCAGTTTGCCAGGCAGACCCCCCCTGGCACCACCATACGAAGGGAAGTGTTGGCCCCGTGCTGCCGCAGCCCTCGATACGGCCCCCCCACGTGTGGAGAAAACGATACATTATCTTTCTCCATAACAAAGGAGCAGAAGTGAACATATCTGTAGATCCCAGGTAGTGAGGGAGGGAGGGAGGGAGGTAGCAGCGTGGGAGGAGCGGCCGTGGTGAGGGTAGGGACGGAGGCGGGCGGCCAGGGAGAGAGCGCGCCCCACTACCGGCCACGGAAGACGAGCCTCACCCTCACTTTCACCAGCACCGACCGCCGTAGGATTTATAATATTTTACTTGTTATTCCCACATGTTGTGGCAGACACCTCTCTCAGGAGCCGTTCTTCTTTATCTTCTCCTCTTCTTCCTCCTCCTCCTTCTTCTACTTCTTGTGGAAGACACCTCTCTCAGGAGCTGTTCTTCTTTATCTTCTCTCTTCTTCCTCCTCCTCCTCCTCCTCCTCCTTCTTCTTCTACTTCTTCATGCCTTCCCTCACCAAATGAGGGATGCGGGTCAGACCTGTTGCTCCCTATATTCATTTGCTTAATTCCTCTTCTCTTCTTTGTGATATCAGCCACATCGGCCCGTCACCTTGTCTATTACTGTGTCGATTCCGTCGAAACTCAGAAGGCATGTCAGCTGGTCCAGCAGTCCCAGGCTCCTCCTGTGTAGATTCTCAGTTGCATACATTCTTCAGCTGGCGCGGGGTCGCTGGACCACTAGTGTTACTCATTCTAACTTGTGTAGTAAAACTTGACGAGACATTAACCCGTTTTCCTCACCACAACGCTGATGGATGAGAATGTATTTGCTGTTGAATCTCCACTTTCACACACACACACACACACACACACACACACACACACACCTCTCTCTCTCTCTCTCTCTCTCTCTCTCTCTCTCTCTCTCTCTCTCTCTCTCTCTCTCTCTCTTTATGAATATATATATATATATATATATATATATATATATATATATATATATATATGTGTGTGTGTGTGTGTGTGTGTGTGTGTGTGTGTGTGTGTGTGTGTGTGTGTGTGTGTGTGTGTGTGTGTGCGTATGTGTGTGTGTGTGCGTGCGTGTGCGTGTGTGTGTGTGTGTGTGTGTGTGTGTCACCTGCCTCGCTGGGAGACACACGCTCACCTTTGCTTGATGCTTCCCCCCTGCAAGCTCCTCAGGGTGCACGTGTAACTTTACCTGAACCATTAGGTTAATATTGGCTTATAACCTCACGTAACTCATTAACGTTATCACAAGCTTTATCATATGAATTGTGTGCTGACTGAGGAGGGACATTACCCGAACGTGACACGCCATTAGACGTCCTTACCCACTTGCCTAACCTTGAACCTCATGTGATCCACGTGGAAGAAATTCTGAATGTTGTGTTGCTTGACTTTACCTCCCTTGCTGCTCCCATCTTCCCATGATGAGGCCGGCCACAGGTGTGGCGTGGTGGCCACGACATGTTAAACAGAAGGAGGCAGTGCCAGGACACGGAGAGAGGAGCAGGGAGGGGAAGAATGGCGGAAGGATGGAAGAATGGAGAGTTGGAAGGGAGGCCAGGGAGCAGGGAGGGAAGGCTGAGGAGCAGGGAGGGGAGTATGAAGAGTATGCTTGGATCCTCAGCCAGCAGGGAGTCTATAGCTTAATGCAATGGCCAAGTTCTGGTTTTCAGCCTTGACAACGGCCGCTTCCACTACGGAGAATATATGTTATGCACGGTCCATCTTCCCGTGAGGTTTACTCACGAAGTACGGAAAGATTTCACCGTACCTGCCTTCTTGATAGGATCTCTATGGCCCCCTGACGCTTTGAAGACAATACTGTGAAGTTCTGTCTTCTTGTTCATGAGGAAGTGAGGGGGTGAGGGAAGGCGATGATCAAGCAGGGATCACTCGACAGATGGTCAAGACTGCCGTAGCCCCCGTCTCACACCCACACACTGCTGCAACACTCTCACAGTGTGGGTCACAGCTAGACCCCCCCAGCTTCACACCCACACACTACTGCAACACTCTCACAGTGTGGGTCACAGCTAGACCCCCCAGCTTCACACCCACACACTGCTGCAACACTCTCACAGTGTGGGTCACAGCTAGACCCCCCCTCAGCTTCACACCCACACACTACTGCAACACTCTCACAGTGTGGGTCACAGCCAGACCCCCCAGCTGCACACCCACACACTGCTGCAACACTCTCACAGTGTGGGTCACAGCCAGACCCCCCAGCTTCACACCCACACACTGCTGCAACACTCTCACAGTATGGGTCACAGCTAGAACCCCCCAGCTTCACACCCACACACTGCTGCAACACTCTCACAGTATGGGTCACAGCTAGACCCCCCAGCTTCACACCCACACACTGCTGCAACACTCTCACAGTACAGGTCACAGCCATTCCCAACGACTGCTTTTTCTCTTAGCATCACTTTGACGGTAATGGACATCCATCGTCCAAAGCTAATTTCCAACCTCATCATTAAATCTTCCCTTGCACAGTATAACTTTTTCCTATGACAAGTCTTCATCAAGGCCAAGTCTTACATGAAATATGAAACGGGTTTCAGCAACAAAAATAAAAGAAAGACGAAAGATAATCTCTGGATTCTCAGGGAAGCGGAAAAGCTGCTCTTTACAAAACAAAGTCACGTCCTAGCTTTTATGAAAGACGTGAGCGGGTAACGAGTCCCAAAGGTTAGCGGTGTAAGGAAAGAAATAGTCATCACAACCGACCGTCTCTGAGGAGAGACTGCCAGTGGCCACACAGTAATCACGTCACACAGTAGTTTAAAAACAAAAAAAGTAGTACATGGTCTGGCAAATGATGGGAAAGAGAACCAGGAGTTGGGAGTTGGGTAAGTGGGTCAAGTCTTGAGATAAGGTTGAGGGACCTGATGAAGTCAGACTGCTCTGAACTCAACCCCGTCGTGTACGTTGAGCTAGAACCTCCCCAGCTGTGAGAGCAGTGCTCTGTCACAAGAACGAAGCAAGCTTCATGCATATTCGGAGCAACATAAAGTAGAAGAATTTTTGTTGTTGTTGTGTGTGTGTGCGTTCGAACAGTACTCCCGCTTTCTTAAGAGGTAGGCCTGGCGACATGTGTAATAATGTGAGGTTTCCAAGACACATTCCGTGTTACAGGGGAGACCGGGTATGCTTAGCGTGCTCAGTGGTGGTAGTACAGAGCCATCGAAGGAAATGGGAAAGCTATGGCGGGTGTTAAGAGGAGAAACGAAGAGGAACTGTATTCAGGGAGGATTGAAAGTGAACTAGGCAGCATGGGTCCCACAGAGAAAACAATACATAGCATGTGTCCCACTGGGAAACCACTAGATAGCATGAGTCCCACTAAAAAAACAATACATAGCATGGGTCCAACTGGGAAACCACTAGATAGCATGGGTCCCACAGAGAAAACAATACCACTAGATAGCATGGGTCCCACAGAGAACACAATACATAGCATGGGTCCAACTGGGAAACCACTAGATAGCATGAGTCCCACTGAAAAAACAATACATAGCATGGGTCCAACTGGGAAACCACTAGATAGCATGGGTCCCACTGAAAAAACAATACATAGCATGGGTCCCACTGGGAAACCACTAGATAGCGTGGGTCCCACTGAGAAAACAATACATAGCATGTGTCCCACTGGGGAAACCACGAGATAGCATGGGTCGCACTGAGAGACCCTGTCTGAATCTGGGTTTACAGTAGTCGTTGTGAACGAACAAAAGATACGAAGCGGATCTGAAAGAAACCGATGATTGTCGGGTCGAGCCGTTAGCATGTGAGAGCATCTGGTTCTCTATATCTGTTGAAGAAGGGAATCCGCTGATGGCAAGGATGAATAACGGAGTAAACAGGACAGAATCCTGTCAAACAGGGATAGATAGACAGACTGATGCATGAGCAGTTAACGGAGATACACCAGCGCCAGAGTGGGAGCTCCTGGGAATTTACGTTCTGTATGTCTTGAAACCTCCACATCTTCACACAACACACCTGAACTCTCTACTGACACACTTTCCAAACCTGTTCTGAACACAGATGCAGCACCACACCTGCACACACACACACACACACACACACACACACACACACACACACACACAGAGGCGGCCTCCACAACTGCCAGGCCAGCCACGCCAGAGGTCCCAGCGCGCCAGCTTTCCTCTTGAAAAAATGAACTGAATCCGGATTTCTAGTGAACCAAATATGGATGAAATTGTTATAAGGTGGAGGGGCAGCCCAGCCTGTGTTGTGCTGCAGGTGCTGTGTGTTGTAGGTGTTGCGGCCCCCGATGCTGAGTGTAGTGGCGTGGGTGGTGAGTGCTATTGGCGCGGCTGGTGTGTGTTGTAGGTGTTGCGGCGTAGGTGGTGTGTGCTATGGCGTGGGTGGTGTGTGTTGTAGGTATTGCAGGCCGGTTGTTGTATGCCGTGGGGGGTGTTGCAGTGCAGGTGTTCGTGTTGTGACAGTATTGCAGCCAGAAGTGTGCTGTGGGCGTTGTGATGTAGGTGGTGTGTGTGTTACGAGTGTTGTACCACAGGTGTTGTGTGTTGTGCAGACGATGGTCTTTGTCGTGGGAGTGTTGCGACCGGCGAGGTGTGTTGCGGAAGCGTTGCGGCGCGAGTTCTGTGTTATGGCGTGGGTGGGGCGCTACGATGGGAGTGTTGCGGTGCAGATGTGGGTGTTGCGGAGTGGGTATTGTGTTGCAGGAACGTTGGGTGGAAACTGGATCTGTGTTGCATGAGTGTTACATGTTAGGCAACGGCTGAGTGTATGCTGTAGAAACACCGGGAGGTTTGTAGGAATGCTGTGTGTTGTGGGTTAAGTATTGTGTATTCTGTGAGTGTTCTGTGTCGGCTGGGTGTGCGTTGCGGGAATATTACCGCGTGGTTGAGTGTGTGTTGCGGGAGTGTTGCTATCAGATCTGGATGCTTTGTGGTAGAGTGCTGTGTTCTGTGGGCGAGTCTCCACTGCTGAGGAAGGATGCTGACTGAGCTGTGAGTGTTCTGGGGAGGTCTGAGGTGTATATGGGGGGGGGCCTAAGTGTACGGTGTGGGAATGTTGGGGTGCAGCTGTGTATGGTGAGGAAATGTTGGGGTGTTGCTGTGTATGGTGAGGGAATGTTGGGGTGTAGCTGTGCATGGAATGCTGGGGTTGGAATGTTGGGGTGTAGCTGTGTATGGTGTGGGAATGTTGGGGTGTAGCTGTGTATGGTGTGGGAATGTTGGGGTGTAGCTGAGTGTGGTCTGTAAATGCTGTGTGTTGTGCAACTGCAGTGTGTTGCGGGAGAGCGTTTCTCGCGTGAGACGATAGTGTGTTGTGGGAGGATTCTGTGTACTACAGGAGGGTTGTGTTGTGGCGGCGATGTGTGTTGTGGGAGTGTTGTGTGTTGTATAAGTATTTTGGGCTTAGGTGGAGTTTTGTGTTATGGGTGTTATGTGCTGCGGGAGTGTCGTGTGTGTGTTATGTGAATACGTTGTCAGTTCTGGGAGGGTGTTGTCTGTAGTGGGATGGTGGTAGGTGTTGTAGGGGTGTTGTGGGAGTGCTGTGTACCACAGGTGAGTTGTGGAAGTGTTGTGTGTCATAGGAGGGTGTTGCATGTTATGAGAAAGATGCGTAGCGGCCGGGTGTGTGTATGGGTGTAGTGGGTTATGAAAGAGTGTTGCACTGAGGTCTGTAGTGTTCTGGGAGTGTTGCGTTGTGGCTTGGTGTTTGTTGCGGGAGGGTGTTGGGCCTTGGCTGGGTGTGTGTTGCGGGAGGGTGTTGGGCCGTGGCTAGCTGGGTGTGTGTTGCGGGAAGGTGTTGGGTCGTGGCTGGCTGGGTGTGTGTTGTGGGAAGGTGTTGGGCCGTGGCTAGCTGGGTGTGTGTTGCGGGAGGGTGTTGGGCCGTGGCTAGCTGGGTGTGTGTTGCGGGAGGGTGTTGGGCCGTGGCTAGCTGGGTGTGTGTTGCGGGAGGGTGTTGGGCCGTGGCTGGCTGGGTGTGTGTTGCGGGAGGGTGTTGGGCCGTGGCTGGGTGTGGGTGGTGGTGTAAGGTTCTGGTGCAGCAACTTATACCATTGTTACCCCAGAGAAAGTTGTAAGTTACGCGCAGGCCGATGTGTTCTGCTCCACCCCCTTACCATTCCCCGGATTCTCCACTGCCCACCTACCTCCTCACACACCAGAGCTGTATGAGGAAGTGAGGGAGGAACGCAACGAGTGAAGACTGTGCTACTGCTGTATGAGGGAGGGAGGCAACAGGTGAGGACTGTACTACAGCTGTTTGAGGGAGTGAGGAAGGGAAGAATCAGGGAGTGAGGGACGAAAGAAATAAGAAAGCATCAATGAAAATATATGATTATTCAGCGGGTGAGAAAGTCAGCCATCAAGTAAGCCTGGAGAATGTAGTAATACCTTTGTTATAATTTAAAACAAGATATATAGAGGTGATTACAGAACAGACAATCATTGGTAATAAAGACCATAAGAACAAAGGAGCTGATGGTACAGTTACATGGAGCCTGTCCTGCAGCAGACTGGCTGGATCAAGCACCTCCAGCACCTAGCGTCATGACAGGTAATGCTGAACTCGACATCAGGAGTGCTGCCATGAGGTACAGGTACACCTAGCAGGGTTGCCATGGGGCATAGGGGTACACCTGGCTGGGTCGTCATAGGGTATAGAAACACCTGGCTGGCTTGCCATGGGGCATAGGTACACCTGGCTGGGTCGTCATGGGGTACAGGCACACTTGGCATAGGGTACAGGCACACCTGGCATAGGGTACAGGCACACCTGGCACGGGGTACAGGCACACCTGGCAGGCAGAACGTGATCCTACAGCGGATGGCCGTGTGAGTGACGGACACAGAGAGAAAGCACCGCTAGACAGGCCCAGGAAAAAGTGGCAAAGTGAGGAGATCGATAAGGTTGTAAATTAGCTCAAGAAGGAGGTTATCAGGAAGACACGGACGGAGCAATAAAGCATCGGTGGCGTGAGACGGAAGGCACAAGACGAATTGTTCAACAGAAGCAGAAGGTCAGAGGTGGACGACCACCACCGTCCCATCTCCCCCCCTGGTCTCAGAGAAAGGCGCCCAAATGAGCCAGCCAAGTGTTGCTCCGCTCGTAAAACGGGAGCCAACACACACACACACACACACACACACACACACACACACACACACACACCACTGGCCATGTGAGACCCTCACATGGCCACAATTCAATCCGGCCAGGAAGGACGTTACTGACGACCGAAATGAAATACAGGCATTACTGGAGGCAATTGTGAGAGTTAAGTGGGGGGCCTGGAGGGGCTGAGGGCGCGGCGGGAGGAACAGGAAGATGGCCACACGAAGGAAACACATAAAGATTACTTTCAGCGATGATTATAACATCCTGCTGGTGCTGGTGGGGAGGGTGGCGGTCAGGGCTGGTGATAGACTAACTAGCGAGACAAACCAGGAGAAATTTTATTACCCCCTCAGAGCCGGAACCACTGACGGAGGTATACTGCGCTGCAGGAGACGACCCACCGCTGAACAAGAACATTATGATGTTCGTGAAGTGAGGGGGAACGATGTTAGAGTCAGGGAGGACCAGTGATACACCTGCCCACCACGACACACCGACACTCGATGACTCTGACGAGTTTGAAGAGGAAACATCTTTTATTTTTAAACAGGGAGGAACAGATTATATACAGGGACTAGCAGGACACTGAGCAAGATAAACGTATTGTGAAACGAGTCAAGAAACACTTCATTATGGTGGTGGACCAACGAGACAAGTGAACATGGCCGAGGACGACAGAAATTCAAGAGACTGCATGATCCACGAGTGTGTAACTCCCTCACACACACACACAAACACACACACACACACACACACACACACACACAGCGCGCGCGCGTTTCCCAAGCTTCCAGTGATGAATTACAGGTGAAGGTGTGAGAGATACCGTGAGGAGTGTGGCTGGTCACTATGTGGGAGGAGGTCAGCCTTGCGTCCTGGCCTGTGTGTAGCGCCGTCAACACCTCACGCACCCACCACCCGTCGAGTGTCCGTTCACCAAGCGATGGTGAGGGTGTTGAGCTCGCACGTCACCACCCTCATAATACGCCAGCAACGCGCCACCACATCCACCAAACTATGCCATCAAGTGATATGATGTCTTCTCGTGACAGTAATTGTACCATTACCTCATATTCCCCCCCCCCAAAGAATTATCGTATCATGTTTATTTCCATCCTCTCATTGTGCTCTTACAGCTCCCGTGGCCGATCAAAGTAATTTACGTAATTGAAATGGTTTTTTTTTCCTCGTTCTGAGGCGAGGGCGATTACTGAGAGTGTTAAGTGTGAGCGACAGGTTTCCTAATGTGACGCATCCACGACTTTATGGACACTTTCTGGTCTTCTTGAGAGTCATTCACCCGGACTGACTGGCAAGGCAAGAGCACCACACGATGCAACACCTGGTGCCAACACAACACAACACTCCACGGAACACTGAAATGCAACGGCGTGCCACAAGACAACATATGCCCTCGTACACTGAATCGTAGTATACAGAACTTTACCATGCAACACTTTAGACACCTCATAGAAAGCGCAATACAGCATAATACACAGTCCTTCAAGGCTCAACACTCGCACAGCAACCCAATACACCCAGCCAAGGTACGAGAACAGCACTTCCTCTGATGATGAAGAACAACCAAAAGCCACAGACTTATAACGAAACACATCCTCCAGTAACACTGTGTTTCAAAACTCAAGTTCTACCACACAACACATGGCAACACATTCACGGCAAAACACTGCAGCCCTTGGCAAACAATCTCATGGTGAAACTATGATTACCAAACAGAATACCAGCACGCAACACAAATCACGTATGCAAGGAAAGAAAGCACACAAGTAAACACAGCGCCATCTGATATAATATGGCAGAGCTAAATGAAGCAGTGAACGTATGGTAGGTAATACTGTAGAGCGAAGGTGTATATGTAAGGTAACATTATAGACCAAAGTATAATACGTATGATAATACTGTATGGAGGGTTATATTTTTTTATCAGGTATGGTGATATATCAAAGTAGTATATTTTCCATAATACGTAGTATAACATATGGCAATACTGTATAACAAAGCAGTATACATGAGGCAACAGTGTATAGTAAGTAGGTATGGCAATGGTGCAATATACATTTCATAACAAAGCAGTGTGAGTGTGTGTGTGTGTGTGTGTGTGTGTCCATTTATACCATACGTGGAGGGAGTTCTACACTCGTGGCGCCCTGCCACCTCTTGAACGTTCTCTACAATCGTACAACTTTTTAAACCTCTGTCTTCTGTCCACATTCACTAATCTTGATACTATAAACTTGATTCCATTCATCCAACACTCTTGCACTATGAATGTTCTTCACATTTTTCTTAAACAAGTTTCTCGCTTTATCTCATGTTATGTCTTCTGGTTCGTCCATCCTTGCATCTTCTGATGAACTGTTCAACGTCTGCTTCATCGATATAGCTTGAAAACCTGCAGGTAGGGTGATCGGGTCACCCCTCACGTGTGGTATAATCTAATAACAAAGTGGACTATCATAGCGCTACACAGACTAAAATGCACGAACGCATGCACACATACACGGCAGATACACGTGAGCATAAGGTTACACATATGTGTGATATGGGAAGGTCAAGAGTTGGGCGTCATGCGTGTAAGACTCCCCCTCCCACATAGTGTACAAATGTGGAATGTGTGTTGACACAGGCGTGCATACACGTGCTACTTCCCCTCTCCCTGCATGAATACACACATACACACACACACACACACACATATATACAAGTGAAGGCCAAAAGACTTAGGAGAGATGGATGAGAGGCGCGGACTAGAGATGACGTGTTGATGAGGGTGACGAGGTGAGGTGTAGCCTGATGTCTGGCAGAGACTGGTGTAAGATACAGAGTAAAAAAAGATAAGATTCCCGCTCACACAACAGGAGAGAAGGAGGAGGCGGAGGAGGAGGAGGAGGAGGAGGTGCTGTCCTCCGACGGAAAGATAGCGTGAGGAGTGTCCCGCTGCTGGTCTCCTTCGCTTCTCTCAGTTGGAGAGGGAGCGTGTGGCTCCGTAGCACACTGGACGCCGTACTGGAGCAGCTGTAGCAGCAGGGTCATGATGGGTACGACCTCGTGGAAGACATACATGAGGAACATGATCCACAAGCAGATGAGGAGCCTCCTAGCCAGCAGGTAGTGGCCGCCCTCATATATCTCCGCCGTGCCCTGGGTCTGCAGCCACACCGCCGCGCCTCCCCAGATCTCTACATCCTCCATCGCCGAGTTTGACATCTTCCACATTAACAAGACAACACAACAAGAAATAGAAAAGTCTTCTGAGTGAAGGTCTTAAGTCTGGTGTGGAGAACGGAGCATGAAAACACCGGGTTTAGTGCCGCCGGGGACACAGGGGGTAGGACAGCAGGTGAGGAGGACCAGGTGGTGAGAAGGGTGTGTGTCGAGGAAGGTGGAGACCAGGGGAGATGACCTGTAAACCTTCCTTCCTTCCTTGGTCACTGCCTCACTACCCCTGCCAACCTGGCCTCACCAGTCACGATCCTACTACCCCTTCCAACTGGCCTTACTCGTCACTACCTTACGACCTCTGCCAATTGACCTGACCAGTCACCATCTCATTACCACTTCCAATTAAACTCATCAGTCACCATCTTACGACTCCTGCCGACTGCCGCACAGGCACCACTGTCCTAATCCTTAACTGTGCCACTCTTCTCCACCTCACTGCACCAACTCCTGCCAGATGAAGGTAAGTAGCGTAGTGTGGGTGTGCGTCAGGCTATCCGGTGTGTTGCAGGGGTTGGGACAACCCCACAACCTAGCAACTCTTGTCGCATTCTGAGGGTCTTCAATCGTTGTTAACTACTGCTAACCGCACCTTCACTCACCAGAAAGTTATCCAACACACCATTCGACACCATACCACTCATCCACCAGACCACACATCCACCACACCACTCCACAACCAGATCATCCGTCCACCAAGTGGGATGCCTATCAGCCCAGTCTCCAACAATCAAACCTTGCAGAAGGCTGCAGCCAACCAGACGACCCCGATGACAATCAGACTGGTGCAGTCCAGAGGCATCCAACTGCTGCTAATCGGACGACCATAATGGAGGAAATCATCGTCAGGGAAGCGACTGCCACCCACACCAGCGGTGACAACACCGTCCCCCGCCACACACACACACCCCCCCCCCCCTTCAAGAAGCTGTCCACTCCAACACTAACATGGTAATTACACGCTGTCAACCTCCTGGATTTTAATTAGCGTTTTTCTTCAGTGATGAAGTAGATTCCTGGTTTGTGTGCGTGTGTGTGTGTATGTGTGTGTGTGTGTGTGTGTGTGTGTGTGTGTGTGTGTGTGTGTATATATATATATATATATATATATATATATATATATATATATATATATATATATATATATATATATATATATATATATATATATATATATATATATATATATATATATCCCTGGGGATAGGGGAGAAAGAATACTTCCCACGTATTCCCTGCGTGTCGTAATAGGCGACTAAAAGGGGAGGGAGCGGGGGTCTGGAAATCCTCCCCTCCAATTTTGACTTTTCCAAAAGAAGGAACAGAGAAAGGAGCCAAGTGAGGATTCTCCCTCTTAGATTCGGGAAATGGCGAATATATAATACATACATACATACATACATAACATATATATATATATATATATATATATATATATATATATATATATATATATATATATATATATATATATATATATATATATATATCCGCTAGGGTTAATCTGAGTAATGACACACGACCACTAGGGTCCTGCCAGTGCAGGTGAGAGACCTCATATTGATGCATCATATGATGGAGACTCATGATGTGGGCGGGGGTGCCGTGTCTGACATGTTGCTCTGCGGGTCGCCAAGTGTTGAGTGGACCCCCTGGCCCGCAGTCAGGCGTCACCACGCAGGGTGGAGCGTGTGTGTCACGTGGGTAGCACCTACAGCCACGGAGAAGGCCCTGGGAACCTGTAGCAGCTGGGTAGGATTAGGTGAAAATCTGCAGCAGCGGGGCGGCAGGCCACATGAACATGTGTAGCAGCGAGGTGGGCCAAGAGACACCTGTAGCGGTTAGGTGAGTGAATAGGACACCTGTAGTAGTGATCTGGGCCAAGAGAACACACGTAGCAGCAAGGCAGGCCATTAGAACACCTGCAGCAGCATGGTAGGCCATTTGGGACACCAGCCGCCCAGGAAGTACAGTACAACCTTCTGACCAAGGAGTGATGGAGTCGTGCCCGGAATCACCTTACATATTTTTCTTCCTTGTCTTTAGAAAAGCGTCAACAAGGCTTCAGGTTACGATGCTGGTTAACACACAAATCAACAGCTTCTATCATGGTTTTGCAGCAATAACTTAATCGCAGTCGGTCAATAGGCGTTTGGCTTTTGAGATGTTTCACTGGCGAGCAGGTGGTCAGTCGGGAAGCCGAGTGGGTGGTTAGCCGGGGAAGGCGAGCTGGCGGTGGTGCTCCCTCTGCGGTGATGTATACAGCATAATGTAAAACAAGTTTTGAAACATTTCATTGAATATCAAATACTGTGAGACTGGAAGTGCCAACAAGTATGAAGACGAGAATAGGAATGATACAGCTGATAGAGATATCATCCCTACATGACTTTTTGATCTGTGGTCTCTCCAGGAGGATGTGGCCCAATTCCTGAGCACTGCAGGAGTTGCATGGAGGGGGCTCCAGGGGCAAAAAAGTAAGGTGTCCATGTGTGTGTGTGTGTGTGTGTGTGTGTGTGTGTGTGTGCGCCGAAGGCTTGGCTTATGGCTGGGTTGACGTCTAGGTCTCATCTCGTTTCCTCTCTTTCGGATTTCCTCCTTTACAACGGTGAGGGCGTGTGATACTGGTGATAGTGTGTGGTGATGGTAATATTGTGTGGTGATGGTGACTGTACGTGTCCTGCAGTTTCTCTCTAATGCTTCCAGTGCTGGCAAGAAGGGCCTGTCATCAGCATGTGCCGTCGGGCGTCTCAGCTGTTGCTGTGGATGTGAGTCATATAACGTCGGGAAAATCCACTGATGTTATGAACGTAAGAAAATGGAAAAGACTCAAGACAGCGAGAAGTAATCGATACAAATCCGCAAGATAATGAAACCTTTTGACGCTTACTACATCGGCTGACCAATGTAACTGTAATTCAAACCAAACCCCTTGGAGAAGGTGTACCGAAATGACTGACTGGGTTCATTGTCTACGACGCGTTGAAATCTCTCACTGCTGTTCTTCAGCGGAGAACACTGTGCGTACTTCCCGCTCACACACCTGCAACGCCTGGAGGCGGAGGGGTTATATTCCCGGCCTGTGAGTATCGAGTGGGTCCTGTACGGGAGTCCGTTAGTGGCTCATCCGTCCTTCCTTCCTTCCCATCAAAACCCGTTGAGTCAATTGGAAACCTCTCTCGGCCCGACACCGCCCATTATCAATCCAATCATATCTCGGATAATGTTACCATTGCCATCCATGTTTTTCCCCCTCGCTGTAGATACGTGTGTCAGTCTGCTGTTGTATGAGGTCAGGGCAGACAGGGGTTTAGTGTTGACCGTTATCATGAGGAGGGTTAGGTGAGGTAGGGTCGCGAGGAAAACAAACTGACTGTCGTGCTTAAGTGAGGCTCCTCGGTCGTCTGGTGGACGGTGCGCCAGGTAACCTATGTCGCTGCCCCGAGGCGTGTCCACACTCTTCCCCACCAGCGTTCCATGACTGACACACCAGACACACGTGAAGCGCACTGCACCTTATTGATACCATGGATGACGTAGCAAGAAAAGTTCAACCCAAAACACAGTCCATATTTCTGAAAGTCATTCAACAAGACTAGAGTATAATTTCCATTCATTTCCACCACGAGGCAAATGAAAGTCTAAAAAAGAGAGAGAAAAAAATGGACGTGATCTGGTTACAGGCCAACAGGTAGCCTGTTATTTGTTTATTCTGTGCATTAGTGGGAATCACGTAAGTTTTATAATACAGACTCCACCATGAACAGATGTCCCCATTCAGTCCAGTTCTTAATGGAAAAAAATGAAAGAAAGAGCAGTCAGTCCACAGTCTACCCAGCTGCTCATCCTCATCCCGGGACCGATCGGAAAGCTGGGTATCTGAATTAGGCTGGGATATATATATATATATATATATATATATATATATATATATATATATATATATATATATATATATATATATATATATATATATATATATACATACAGCGTGAAGGAGATAGTCTTGATTTGAGTCTTCGGTTGCCCGTGCCGTCCCAGCTAACATAAAAGACTATAATAATCAGAGAGGAAGAGTAATAAGAATAAGGTGACTTCATGTCAACCAAATGACAACTTCCTGCTGCATGTAAAGTAAAAACAAGAAAAAAAAAAATCTTGCCTTACCCCAGCAGCTTAGCTTTATGTCTTTCGTGGTAATTTAGCTTTATGTCTCGCCCGGGTACCTTAGCTTTATGTCTTGCCCCGGTACCTTAGCTTTATGTCTTGCCCCGGTACCATAGCTTTATGTCTTGCCCCGGTACCTTAGCTTTATGTCTTGCCCCAATTGCTGAGCATTATGCTTCACCTGGTAACTTAACTTTGCATATGTCTTCGTCGGTAACTTAATTTGCACGACAGACAGTAAGATCAGCAATCCTAACACGGAGGGTGTACGATGGTTCTGGGCATCACTTCAACACTCTTAAGTCAGGAAGGGTTGTACTTCCCTGGGCGGCTGGTAAGACCAACTATTCACTTACACAGATGTTCATCCTCATATCATCCAGGCTGGTCTAGATCCTCGTCATTCGCTCCCGTCTGTCAGCTTGACGTACCTCATCCACTGTCTACCGACGGAGGAAAACATCTGTCCCAATCTCACTTGAAGTGTAAATAACCGACTGAACACACCCCCTTGATTTACTCGTTGCACTTCTGGCTCAGTTGTCTGAAGCGAGGAGATAAAGTCTATTCTCGCCACTCCGCTGTCGAGGAAATTACAAAGGTTTTTCTCATACACGTTGTGGAAATCTAAAAAAAAAAACAACGTCTTTAATCGTCAGGTGTGCATACCATTCTGTGTCGTAAGTTTCTCTTACATGGTCAGGCGCTGTTGTGGTCGGAAGCCGTGTGGCAGGACTGGAGGAGGTGTGTTGTGGCTCCTGGCGAGTCCTGCCACGCCTCGGGTTCCAGCCATGTCATCTGAACCCAGAATGTTATGCTGCGAGCCTTGCTGTTCATAAGGTACCACAACACGTCCGGGACCCATCATATGAAAAAAAAAACCTTTGCCGAAAGTCTTGTGATCTACTAGGATGGTGGGTACGTACGTTCGGGTAAGGCTGTAGTCAGTTACAGGGAGTGGCCCAACAGTAGATGACCGAAGGCGAAGGATGATATAGTCATAGAGGTTTGTGAGGCATCGTGTGGAGTGTGTCGTAGGTGTAACTGCGGTAGGGGACAACAGCCTGACTGAACAGAGGAGCAAAACGAAACCTCAGTCTCAGACGGAGTTGTGGGGTCAACTCCCACGGCCACAATAAGGCTTACTTAAAGTAAGGTCGTCTCAGTTGAAGACAGGAGACAATTCGCAGCTACAGGCTGTACAAAAAAAGATTCCCACTGGGCGTAAATCCATACATACTTCGTGACTTCTACAGACGGTGAGGCGGGACAACATTAACAGTACATCAAGAACAGGCGAGTGATGGCTTCACGTCTCATGAGCAGTTCTGGTCAACGTTTCAGTATATCACACAAATGATCTAGTAATGAAATAACACTTACGCGAGGAAAAAAGAAATGAAACCAGAATGAGAGACATCCTCCAGCACCGTACTTCCCTAAGAATATCTTTATGTTAAAATGTTTTCAAGATCTGAGGAGAAAAAAAATAATGAAGAAATTTCGTCGACTGTTCGAGTCAGCAGATGAAACGTTGAGGTTTCATCAGGCCGTTAGCAGAGGTCGGGGCCAGCAGGAGCGGCAGGTCTCAATGACCACCCTGCCTGGGAAACACTCCTGGATAATCAACATCATGACAAGGAGACGATAACGCGCGAAGCTCAGCGGTGTGCCAAGTTTTCTTGCATCTGTATTTCACAAGAGATCCCAGAACATGTGGAAATGTGACGCAACTCCGCCACATTCAACCCGTTGAATATGTATGTATATATACATACGTATATATATATATATATATATATATATATATATATATATATATATATATATATATATATATAAGGAAAAAAGAGATCCACGTGTAATGCCATGATCGCATGCAAGGCTGTTTACTTCAGTAGCTAGCATGACGACCAAACACACACACGCATACACACACACACACACACACACACACACACACACATGTCCGTCCGACCAACATTTTCCTGAGCAGGTGAGAGGCGGGTGGGGTAGAGTTGGGCCATGGGCCGGGGTCAGGTCAAGGCTGCTCACCTGGTCGTTTGCAAGACTTCGATATAGAGAAGGTTGCCTGAAATTCAAGCTGGCATACCGCCAGAGGATCATAAGTCCGAGTGCGCGGCCGTCGCCCAGATAACCCAGGGTCTCTGTGTGAGACTTGACTACCGCCAGGTGAGCTTACGGGAGAGAGAGAGAGAGAGAGAGAGAGAGAGAGAGAGAGAGAGAGAGAGAGAGAGAGAGAGAGAGAGAGAGAGAGAGAGACTGGCCGTCCGCTAGCGACACCTTCGCCGTACTGAACCCTTCAACAAGTCACTCTCACGTGCCATAACCACTGCTGATGTGAAAACACCTCACGTACGATAATCACCTCAGATAAGGCAACAGCTCACGTACGATAATTACCGTTAATATGGCAGACAACTTACGTATGATAGCCCCTAATAACCACTGCGATTCGGCAACGCGTCACGTACGATAACTCAAGTCGATAAAGCAACTCCTCACGTACGATAACCATTACTGATAAGACAACACCTTACATTCAGTAACCACAACTGGTTAGGCAACACCACACGTACGATAACCATTCCTGATAAGGCAACACCTCACGTACGATAACCACTGGTTAGGCAACACCACACGTACGATAACCATTGCTGATAAGGCAACACCTCACGTACGATAACCATTGCTGATAAGGCAACACCTCACGTACGATAACCATTGCTGATAAGACAACACCTTACATACAATAACCACTGCTGGTTAGGCAACACTACACGTACGATAATCACTGTCGATAGGGCAACCCCTTACGTACCGTAAGAGTGTAAAACAACAACTTATGTACCATAGCCAACGCTGAAAGGCAACGTCTTTCGCACGACAGCCACTGCCGATAAGGCAAAGCAGCACGTACGATAGCCACTGCTGATGTGGTAAAAGTGTTCCACGTTAGTGGGGCCATTGCTAGAATGGCAACACTTCACGTGGGGCTAGCTTAACTGCTAATACCACAACACTAAGCGTCCAAACAATCAGTGCTAATATGGTACCACCGACCCACTTCTAACACACGTTCGACGTGTAGAAAAAAAATGAAGAAAACCTGATTGCAGCGGCAACTTAGATGAGGCATATCTCCTTCACTTGCCTAACTTTCAAGGTATTTCCAAACCAGAGCCACTTCATTTTGTTCTCTGCAGCAGCGCTGTTTTCGCGAGGCGAAGGACTGGAGCTCCGCCATTGAGGCTCATGCGAGGCGAAGGAGTGAAGATCCGCCAGTGAGGTTCATGAAAGGCGAGAGAGTGGAGCTCCGCCAGTGAGGTTCATGAGCGGCGATGGAGTGGAGCTCTTCAAGTGAGGTTCTTGAGAGGCGAGGTCGAGGAGGCTATTGGGGTTCTTGGGTGGCAACGAAGGAAGGATTTTGAATTGGGCTCTCGGACGGCGAGGGTGGGGAAGTAAGTGGAGTTCTCGGGTGGCGAAGAAGGGGAGACGAGAGTGGGGAGGCGAGAGGGGCTCTCGTGAGGGGAGAGGAGTGCGGTACCCGGGAGGCGAGGTGAGTGGGGCTGGAGGTCAGTCCAAAGCATCAGCGTGTGTAAGGCATTATACTGTCGTGCCTCCTGTGGTGGGAGGGAACGGAAAAGGAGGAGGAGGAGGAGGATGAAAGACCCCTCACCACCCTGACTGAGTACACCTGTCCATCAGCTTCACCATCAAGCAGGTTGACCAGGCAATGTTCTCCTGAACAGATACTGTTCTCCTGACCATGTTCTCCTGACCAGTGAATGTTCTCCTGACCAGATAATGTTCTCCTGACCAGATACTGTTCTCCTGACCAGATAATGTTCTCCTGACCAGATACTGTTCTCCTGACCAGATACTGTTCTCCTGACCAGATACTGTTCTCCTGACCAGATACTGTTCTCCTGACCAGGTGATGTTCTCCTGACCAGATGACGTTCTCAAGCATAACATGAACGCTACGGGAGAAGAATCTTGAGACACACGTGTATGGTTTGGAAAGCAGTCAGTGGACGTGTGGTGTGGATGACGGTGGTTGGGTGTGGCAGGGGACCTGGTCGACCCACCTTCCTCCCTACACCTCACACCACACTCACCTACCACACTCACCTGCCCAGGGAAGAAAGTTTTAATAACATCGTACACGCGGCCCAAGTGCCGGGTAGGATGCCCTAAAAATGATATGTCCGTGGGTTTTTACAGGCTAGAGCTATTTCCTGCTGAGGCCACTGCTGCAATGCTATTATACACACACACACACACACACACACACACACACACACACACATGCGCGCCCTCATTACCGGAGCTGCCAGACCTGTTGGTTTTTACGTGCAATCGGGCACCCACCCTGCCCTGGGGGCGGCAACTTCCACACCCACAACACTACGCCCACGCCTCGCGCGCACACACACACACACACACACACACACACTCACACACACTCACACACACATACACACACACACACACACACACACACACACACAGACGTGAGGTAACCCATCCATTGAGTCTTAAAAACAAATGAAGTTGTAACCACTAAAATGCCGAAACTAAACAAAACAATACTTGATTACGTATAACAGCAAATATGACATTAGGATTTAGAGAAATGTGAGTTACGAAAGACACAAAACATCCTCTTCACAAAGCCCCCAGTCAGCCCATAGTCAGAATACGTTGTTCAGTCTTGGTCTTATGGGCGAAGATAGTCTAGAGCTAACGCAAAAATTAACATCAAAAATAATTCCATCAGCCAGAAATAACCTTATGAAGAAAGATTCTGATATCTGAAATAACCTTATGAAGAAAGATTCTGATATCTGAAATAACCTTATGAAGAAAGATTCTGATATCTGAAATAACCTTATGAAGAAAGATTCTGATATCTGAAATTAATTCGTCGTAAGAAAAAAAATATAATGGGACACTAAGATCTTATACATTAGTGTTGGGATTAATAGATAATTTCGAAAATATTACTCTGGATAATTTCTTCATCTCAGCGATACAATGACCAGAAATAATGGGAGTGAAGTTACAAAATAGAAAATACTGTACAGTCATGAGGCAAAGTTTCTTTAGCAGTAGTTATCGACCAATGAAACAGACTTTGTAGTCATCGATCAGTGAAACAGACTATCACCAGAGAGAGAGAGAGAGATGATGAATATGGCTACATCGTGCGTGCATGTCTGAAGCAAGCGCGGTCATGACCACACCTTGGCAGGTGAGGACACACCTTGTCTCTCCCAGGGGGGGCCCCGAGCTTTCCCCCCTGCGGAGGGAAGGTGTGTGGCGAGGCAGAGGCGGCCCCTTGCCTCATCCCGCTATGCTACTCTCCTCCGAGATTTACCTAGTCTTACACAGCGGGTCCCCAGGGTGAACACAACTCTCACCTCGAGCCCGGCCCGCACCGGCAGGAGTCACGGAGCAGGTTACGAGGAAGGGCAGAGGGTCACTTTCTGTGGTCACGACTAGCAAATCAGAGGTCACCATGTCCACTGGAGGGTCAAGACAGGTTATAGGGCTCAACAGTGGCTTGAGGTGTGGTGTCGATGACACGGTGTGTTGTCAGGGGTCTCCGGCGTTTAGTTAGGGGTCATACTATAAGGTCAGGGGTCACGTTGTAAAGCCATGGGGTCACGGTGTAGAGCGGGGGTACTCGGTCATCCCTAGTCAGAGTGTGTGGCCAGGAGAGTGTGTTTACGGTTGGTCTCACCAAGGGGCGTCCTGATAACCATCCTCTCCCATACCTTTGTCGCCTCGGGCATCTGCGGAGCCTCACACTGAGTTATCAGTCAACTGTTACTGGCCAACGGTCTTCGTAGGGTCTCCTTATCTCCCTTCCCTCAACGGGTTCCTCCCTCCTCCCACTGCTAGGTCTGCGTACAGGTGCACGCTGGGGTCCTCCCCCACGTTCTATTCTCGTCACTAACCTCTTTCTTCTGCATGTTAACGACTCCCGCAGTAAGTATCAACCGCGCGGACTCACTCGCGGATGACAGCAACTTTCACAAGTCTTCCTTACGGCCGAGTTCATCAGGGAGTCTGGCCAGCTCCGGCAGACCGCTTAAATGCCAATTACAGTGTGAGGTGTGAGCTGCCACCTACTCCACTACAGGCCACCGCTAACCTTGTTACACCTCTACTGTTGCTTCCCAGATTAGACGCTGACATCTTCTCGCCAGCAGGTCAGCCTGGGGAAGATTCTTCCCAACGCGCTCACCGTACACGTTCGTCTCGATCAACATTGTCGGGTTCTATATTTTCTCAACCTCTCTCTCTCTCTCTCTCTCTCTCTCCCCCTGCGAGGGGTCGCTCCTGCCTGTCACTACGAAGATCACCATCCGTGCCACAGGGGACGTGGTGCTGCCCTCGCCCGACGCGACTCTCTGTGAGAACTCGAGATATTGAGACGAACACCACCACAACCAAATGGCAGCGGCGCCACCACCTCCCGCCCCGCCACATACCTCACCTGTACGTCGCTTGTCTCGAGTCTATATTTCCGTCCACCCGCGTGAGGCTCCACACACACACACACACAAAAGGAGGGGTGGGAGTGGGGTTAGGTGTGGCGGGGAGGGTTAAGGGTTACGGGGCGTCACCGGGGTCAGAGTGGAACATGGACGACAAAGAGGAGGCACAGGTGACCTGATTACACCCAGAGCCCCCGACCCATATGATGCCTTCCACCGGTGGAGGTGGGCGGTGGCTGTTCCCAGGTGAGAGGGGGTGTTGATTGGGCGGGCAGAGGGCGGCCGGTGGGTGGGGTGGACAGAGGTAGTAGGATGATGGATGGGTGGCCAGAGGCTGGATGATGGATGGGTGGCCAGAGGCTGGATGATGGATGGGGTGGGCAGAAACAGGATGGAGATGGATGTGAGGAAGGGTTGAAGAGGACTTGGGAAGGATAGGGTGGCGACGGCCGTGGAGGAATAAGGGTATATAAAAGGATGATCTGGCAAAGTTCTCGCTTACCTTCCTACCGAAACACAGACCACTGGCCCCGGGAAGGACCAGCATGAGTTCGAATCCTGGTCGCGGCAATCGGCCTACACTTAACCCAGGTGTTCATCCTCCCCTCGAAGATGGTCGATAAATGGGTGCCTGGCTTAGGCTACGACTTGTGTGTATATATACATACATAAGAATACAGACATGGAACATACATATGCATGTAAAGAAACGGGGCAACACAAGCGTAAAACTACTCTCCCCGTAACACACAAACGGTAATGAAAAAAGAAGTATTAATCAAATGTCAGCCACACAACTGATGAACGATAGTACGTATTGTTCACTACAAGCACCTGGGGCAGATGGCAAGACAGCAGGGAGAGAAGGCAGGGAAGTGAGCAGGCAGGGCAAGGCAGCAGGCAGGGTAGGAGCAGCAGGAGGAGAAGGGCAAGACAGGGCAGAGTAGAGCAGAGCAGCAGGCGGGGCAGGTCAGGTCAGCAGGAGCAGCAGCAGGGCATGACAAGGGCGAGGGCAGCAGGTAGGGGGCAGACGACGGCTGGGTCCAGCCATGGCCGGGAGCCACATCATGATATTCCCGACTCATAATAAAACAAGGAAGGAGGTGAGCCCGAGGGCCACTTTTACAGCCGCTGCCTCGCGAAAGCTCAACCTGTGACTGTACAAGTTGGACTGGGGCAAATCCGAGCGGCTGTGGCTGTCATGCCGAGTGGAAAGTTGGCCAGAAAAAGCTATGATTTCTAACCAAGGAAACTGGAAGCTCGCGACCCCTGGGCAAAAAAAAAAAGAAAAAAAAATGCAACAACAAAAAACAAACTCTGGTCTGAATAAGGCGATTCGTGAAGACCATAAGACGTTATCTTGTACATCGCTAATGATAACACCTCTTTCCCAAGAGCCACGCCTCACTACCCTCAAGAACCACGCCCTAGTACCACGCCCTGATATCACCGAGAACCATGCCCAGACACCACTAAGATTCACGACCCAATATCACCAAGATTCACGCCTCAGGATCACCAAAATCCAAGCCCCAGTCTCACCAAGATCCAAGCCCTAATACCTTCAAGAACCACTTCTCTATACCATCAAAACCACGCCTGAGGGCTACCAGAATCCACATCCCAATACCACAATTAAAGACGTCCCATCACGACCAGGAAGCATAAAGTTAAAAGACTATAAACCATCCTCCTACACCATGAGGAACCATACTCCTACACCAGGATGGGCCACACCCCTTGCCATCATCATGAACCACGTCTCCACCCCGCTACGAAAAACGTCCACACATCATCATGAAACCACGGCTACACCTCGCCACGAACGACGTACACACCCCACCATGATCCACACCCACATACAATCATGAACCACGTCCACACCCCACCATGAACCACGTCCACACCCCGCTAT
The DNA here is from genome assembly GCF_036320965.1 of Panulirus ornatus. Taxonomy (NCBI): domain Eukaryota; kingdom Metazoa; phylum Arthropoda; class Malacostraca; order Decapoda; family Palinuridae; genus Panulirus; species Panulirus ornatus. The sequence goes on from NC_092237.1 coordinate 10,841,799, forward strand.
TAACCACGTCCACACATCACCATTAACCATACGTCCACACTCCGTCATGAACCACGGCTACATCCTACCAGTAACCAAGTCCACACTCCACCACGAACCACGTCCACACATCGTCATGAACCACGGCTAAACACAACAGTGAAGCATGGCCACCTACCATCAGGGATCGAACACCCACATCACCTGGAGCCACAAGTGTTTCTCCCCTGAAGACGAGGTAAACAAGCGCCAACACAACGCCAAAAGTATCGCACAACTCGTCATTCTCACCCAGTGTTTACCTGCACGCGACCGGAAGAGTCACCCCTCGTGTGTATCGTAATACTGGAGAAACAGCAGGTAAAAGACCTCCGCCAAGACGCGGACATAACGACACACACGAGCAGAGAAATCGGCTAACGTCCTCACGGTTGTCTGCTAGAGATGGACCTGGGAGTCGACCCACCCGTTAACCCAGCCTCTCGCGAACTCCATCGCCGCTGACTTTATGACAAATAAATCAGTGGTTGATATACGGCCAATTACAGGGTAAAGTACATGGATGATTACAGGGATATTCAGTCAGGTAATTACAGCACATATTCCACCAAAGATAGAAAATGTAACCATATGGTTGGTCACCTGCCTGGAAGACACACACACGCAGACACACACACACACACACACACACACACACACATCTGCTAGAGAAGACACATAAGAGGACAAGAAGACAGGAACAGAAACAAGAGAGTTATGTTACAGGGAGAGGTTAGAGGCTATGAGTTTTCCCACAGTGGTCGAGAGAAGACTGAGGGGGAAGAGACTTGATTATAACCTTCATGTTTCTTAATCATAACGACTACGTCGACAGGGAGCAAGTCCTGCGAAAGATGCAAAGAAAGAACAATCAGAGGTAACGGTAATAGAAACTTAATAGAAAAGATTTAAGAAAGTACGTCTATGCAATGAGGTACGGATGAATGGAATCAGATATGATGAAACTGTAGATGTGGTTCATTACATTGAAATAGAAAAAGGTTGTTACAAAATGGTAAAGGAATGGGGGTCACGAGTGTAGAGCTTCCCCCTCTACAGTGAGGGTAGGTAATTCTTGCCACTCACACAAAACACACACATGAACACACTATATATATATATATATATATATATATATGTATATATATATATATATATATATATATATATATATATATATATATATATATATATATATATATATATATATATATATATATATATATATATATATATTATCCCTGGGGATAGGGGATTAAGAATACTTCCCACGTATTCCCTGTGTGTCGTAGAAGGCGACTAAAAGGGGAGGGAGCGGGGGGCTGGAAATCCTCCCCTCTCGTTTTTTTTTTTTAATTTTCCAAAAGAAGGAACAGAGGGGGCCAGGTGAGGATATTCCAAAAAAGGCCCAGTCCTCTGTTCTTAACGCTACCTCGCTAACGCGGGAAATGGCGAATAGTTTAAAAGAAAAAAGAAAGAATATATTATATGTATATATATATATATATATATATATATATATATATATATATATATATATATATATATATATATATATATATATATATATATATATATATATTATCCCTTGGGATAGGGGAGAAAGAATACTTCCCACGTATTCCCTGCGTGTCGTAGAAGGTGACTAAAAGGGGAGGGAGCGGGGGGCTGGAAATCCTCCCCTCTCGTTTTTTTTTTAATTTTCCAAAAGAAGGAACAGAGAATTGGGCCAGGTGAGGGTATTCCCTCAAGGCCCAGTCCTCTGTTCTTAACGCTACCTCGCTAATGCGGGAAATGGCGAATAGTTTGAAAGAAACGAAAAAGATATATATATATATATATATATATATATATATATATATATATATATATATATATATATATATATATATATATATATATATATATATATATACAGAGAGAGAGAGAGAGAGAGAGAGAGAGAGAGAGAGAGAGAGAGAGAGAGAGAGAGAGACCCACCCACGAGTGTTTACCTACTTCAACAAGATCTAGCCTGAATGGCAAGATTAGCAGGTAGTGCTCACTGTACGGGGAGAGAGAGAGAGAGAGAGAGAGAGAGAGAGAGAGAGAGAGAGAGAGAGAGAGAGAGAGAGAGAGAGTGACCGTGTAAGATAGGTTGAGACAGGGAGGGGGCGGGCCGGCAACATCAGCGGGAAATGTTACAAAATGATCCGTGAGCCTCCGGAGAGCCTATAGTGTAGTGTAGCGTAGTATAATGTAGTGAAGTGTGGTGTAGTGTAATGTAGCGTAGTGTAGTCAAGTGTAGTGTAGTGTAGTGTAGTGTAGTGTAGGGTAGTGTAGCGTTGTGTATTGTAGTGTAGTGTAGTGTAGTGTAGGGTAGTGTAGCGTTGTGTATTGTAGTGTAGTGTAGTGTAGTGTAGTGTACTGTAGTGTAGTGTAGTGAAGTGTAGTGTAGTGTAGCGTTGTGTATTGTATTGTAGTGTAGTGTAGTGTAGTGTAGTGTAGTGTAGTGTAGTGGCGCCGTCCGCCACTGTGACCTTTACGGCCGTGGGGGGAAAGTGGCGGCTGCTCCTGCCGTGGGTCTCTCTCTCTCTCTCTTCTCTCTCTCTCTCTCTCTCTCTCTCTCTCTCTCTCTCTCTCTCTCTCTCTCTCTCTCTCATATCCGTCCGTTCAGGTGTGTGTATGCAAGTGTTCACTTGTGATTATCTTTTTGCACATGGGGGGGGGGAGTAGGGTGTGGGGAGTGGAGTTGGGTGTGGGGAGTGGAGTAGGGTGTGGGGAGTGGAGTAGGGTGTGGGGAGTGGAGTGGGGTGTGGGGAGTGGAGTAGGGTGTGGGGAGTGGAGTAGGGTGTGGGGAGTGGAGTGGGGTGTGGGGAGTGGAGTAGGGTGTGGGGAGTGGAGTAGGGTGTGGGGAGTGGAGTAGGGTGTGGGGAGTGGAGTGGGGTGTGGGGAGTGGAGTAGGGTGTGGGGAGTGGAGTAGGGTGTGGGGAGTGGAGTAGGGTGTGGGGAGTGGAGTGGGGTGTGGGGAGTAGAGTAGGGTGTGGGGAGTGGAGTAGGGTGTGGGGAGTGGAGTGGGGTGTGGGGAGTGGAGTAGGGTGTGGGGAGTGGAGTAGGGTGTGGGGAGTGGAGTAGGGTGTGGGGAGTGGAGTGGGGTGTGGGGAGTGGAGTAGGGTGTGGGGAGTGGAGTAGGGTGTGGGGAGTGGAGTAGGGTGTGGGGAGTGGAGTGGGGTGTGGGGAGTAGAGTAGGGTGTGGGGAGTGGAGTAGGGTGTGGGGAGTGGAGTGGGGTGTGGGGAGTGGAGTGGGGTGTGGGAGTGGAGTAGGGTGTGGGGAGTGGAGTAGGGTGTGGGGAGTGGAGTAGGGTGTGGGGAGTGGAGTGGGGTGTGGGGAGTGGAGTAGGGTGTGGGGAGTGGAGTAGGGTGTGGGGAGTGGGGTAGGGTGTGGGGAGTAGAGTAGGGTGTGTGGAGTGGAGTAGGGTGTGGGGCGCGGAGTAGGGTGTGGGGAGTGGAGTAGGGTGTGGGGAGTGGAGTAGGGTGTGGGAAGTGGAGTACGGTGTGGGGAGTGGAGTAGGGTGTGGGGAGTGGAGTACGGTGTGGGGAGTGGAGTAGGGTGTGGGAAGTGGAGTACGGTGTGGGGAGTGGAGTAGGGTGTGGGAAGTGGAGTACGGTGTGGGGAGTGGAGTACGGTGTGGGGAGTGGAGTAGGGTGTGGGGAGTGGAGTACGGTGTGGGGAGTGGAGTAGGGTGTGGGGAGTAGAGTGGTGCGTGAGGAGGGTGGAGTGTGTGGAGTGGGGAGAGTGGGGTGTGTGGAGTGGGGAGAGTGGGGTGTGGGGAGTGGAATGGGGTGTGGGGAAGGTTGAGCTTCACAATAGGTCTTTAGTATTTCTCATCCGTTTCCTGTGACCTACACTCGTTTGTATATCTTGATATCTGATGCTTTCTTCTGCCATAGCATGTGTGTGTGTGTGTGTGTGTGTGTGTGTGTGTGTGTGTGTGTGTGTGTGTGTGTGTGTGTGTGTGTGTGTGTGTGTGTGTGTGTGTGATCACAACAGTCCACTGAGGGAAGCGAGGATTACGCTCCCCATATGTGAGACATCGCAGTAACTCAACACACACACATTATTCTTTTTTTTGCAACGTGTCAAGAATTGTCGATTACTGGCGCATGGTGTCATACGTGTACCGTGGCGAGGGCTGTTGCATGACACTCCCCTTGTCACGGTAGCATGACACGTGACGAGAGGAAGTTAACACCGATGCAGTGTCATACTGAGGCCCCAAGACCCCCCTCGTGTCAAGGAGGATGTAGACAGCAGCCACGCAGGGAGGTACAACCCTCCTGACTTAAGACTTACCCATGCTTAAGGCTACCCATGCTCCCACTCCTTCACTGTAAATACCACACAACCCTCCACCACAACGCCCAGGTTCCTGGCTGCTGTACTACATCTCCTGGTCTTGATGCCCGGAACCATCTTACACCCTCCGTGTACACAATAAACATAATGTAGCATTCAGCATCTCTGTAAAATCTACCCCAGAGACCACCTTACACTACGCAGCGAAGTCTGCCTCTACAGAACTGCTCTCACGTCCGGGGAGATCCCAGCTCTACATACCTACTAGCGTCAATTCTAAAGCAATCTGGCTGAATGATTCTCCTCCCATTTAGACCTCAAAGCCTGATCCTTCTCGTCCTGTGCCGTGGATATGGAACTGAGTCACAGGCTTGGGCCGTTGTGATGTCTGTTTCGTTCCCTACATGGCTAAACTTTGGACCTCTTTATCTTTTCAAGGGTTTCCAAACAGGTACAACTTGTTCCCCCTTCAAAGCAAAGCTTCCCTTTCGGTCTTTCGCCCCTTTTTATACTTCATTTAAAGCCTGGCCTCCATGAGAGCCTCTGTCCTTAATTGGAACGTTAGACACAAAAGACGTGGACGACATTGACATACCACCGCACAGATAGAGGACACATATCTCTCATGTCATTCATGGAAGCCTGGTCACGTGCAGCCCACACAATCATACGACGTAAATATCACATTCGAGGACACATCTGCACCACACAGGCACGGAGGGCACACATGCACTGCTACATACCTACACGACACATGCTGTCTAGACACATACGACACATGTGTAACACGAGGTGAGAGAAGGAGGGCTCGCACGCGCCACCAGGCAGCGTGTGACGGCGACGATGGGCCGGCCTGAGTAATGGAACCTTCGGTGGCATGAGTCGTCACAACGGGTGGGACCCAGACGCTCCAGGCCCCACCATGAATCACATTGTTTACCCACACGTATCAAGTCTCTTACAGGGGGAGGGAGGAAGAGGAGGAGGGCGAGGGAGGCAAGAAAGTAATGACGGGTTGTTATGACGCAAACTTATTGTCACGCTGAGGGGTCCAGAACAGACTAGTTCTCTATCCTGCACCGCCACCTACTGCTGCTGCTGCCGTATAACCTAACTGTCCTTCCATCTCTGTCCCTGTCAAGTGTCAAGCATATCTGGCAACATGCAGGAACATACTTTGACAGGTCTCAGAGTCAAGCAGGAACGGACTTACGTCCCTCCGGGAATCGGTCGACCGTGTAATAGATTAAATAGAATCACCATCGTGGTCACTGCCGTCATGCTCCTCCGTGGTCACTACCGTCATGCTCCTCCGTGGTCATTGCCGTCATGCTCCTCCGTGGTCACTACCGTCATGCTCCACCGTGGTCACTACCGTCATGCTCTTCCGTGGTCACTGCCGTCATGCTCCTCCGTGGTCACTACCGTCATGCTCCACCGTGGTCACTACCGTCATGCTCCTCCGTGTCACTACCGTCATGCTCCTCCGTGGTCACTACCGTCATGCTCCTCCGTGGTCACTACCGTCATGCTCCTCCGTGGTCAATGCGTCATGCTCCTCCGTGGTCACTGCCGTGTTACGACCATGATTTCACCGCCGCTCTCCTTGCGTGGCGTGGCACGGAGAGAGTCGAGGAAGTACACAACTATTGAAATTACAGTGAGTGTGAGAGGTGGGACGATGACCACCACACACTGGGGCACTCACCGTCTCCTAGAACACCCCACACCCCCATCTACCACTCAGGGGGGGGAAGGCTGAACCATCACCTCAAGGACCACTCACGTCTGCTGCGGTGGACGGAGGGAGGGAAGGCTGCCCTCCAACCTAACGTACCACTCATACCTGCGGTGGTACGGGGTGGAGGAGGGACTGTGGAGGGGAACTTAAGGTCACCTACTGCCTACTGAGACACAGATGTACACCACCACCGAACCATCTCTTACAAGGAAAAAAATAAATAAAAATGAGGAAGAAAAAAAAGAAAAACTGGTGTGACGAGTGGTGCCGGAATGTGACACTGGCCTTATACGTCTGTGGCAGTGGGTCGGGCGGGTGACAACACCAGCAAGGATCCACCCAGCACCCACAACACGCCAGGCAGGTTCTACCACACAGCCTACCTTCATTTCTTTCTTTTTCATGGGAAGATGTCCGACGGCAGTCCTGGTGAGACGAGGAGGAGGAGGAGGAGGAGGAGGGAAGGACTGTCATCCTTCTCATGATCTCGTCTTCTCATGATCTCGTCTCATGTCTTTCGTTCAATCCGTGGGGGAAGGGGGTCTTGGGTGTGTCCCCGGAGGAGTTCGAGAGCCAGTCGTGTTGTATTACTGTGTCACTGTGTCGTTGTGAAGCCTTGACCAGAACGTAAGGGTCGTGTGTGTGTGTGTGTGTGTGTGTGTGTGTGTGTGTGTGTGTGTGTGTGTGTGTGTGTGTGTGTGTGTAATTACTAATTTGTACAATTCGGGGGAAGGGAGTTAAACATCTACTGAACTTTTTCCACTACCAATACACCTTTTCAGACTTATATCATTGACTTTACATTATTATATCCGTTATTCTACTCGTCCACTTCTAATTATAAATGTACAACTCTATATGTTTCCAAAGACAAGTTTCTCGTTAAGTTTCTTGTTATGTCCTGTAATTAATTGTTTTGCCTCTGTGTCTCTCAGAGAACGTCATTGCGACATCCTGAAACTGGTTTGGGAATTTCGAGGCTGTGATCAGCTTTCCCCTCCCTCTTCTCTTTTCCATAGCAGACAATCTAAATTTCTCCTAAGCTCTCTGCCTGTAACTCAGTTTTTCTTCTTTTCATTACCGCTTTGTTGTTTTCCGCAAGACTTCCTGTATTCACATGGTCACCAGAGCAGAAAAGCATTTTCCTCTCCGGGTCTTATATAAGTCGTGATCAACTTTACCTTCTTTACTTACTTTCCAGCAATTCTAACATTCGCCAGCAGGTACTATGCTTCCTGGAGAGTTCATCTGATCTGTTGTGATCTGTGGATAGCTTATTTACAGCGTCACTCTTGATAGATATATGGAAAGGTTCTACATCTTCCTGTGCCTTGCTCAAAACGTTCTTTTCAAAGTTTCTCTGCTCCACCTTCCTTATTTTGCTACATTCATTCCCTTCTCTTTTATACCTCTCATATGCTGGCTGGCTGGTGGATGACCCGCTTACAATCTCCTCCATATTACATCCCAAAATTCTTTTTATTTTCTGATGTCTTTTATTGAACCATATCCATCTCCTTTAAACCTCCCCTTAGTATATGAAGCCAAAGTTATCTATACTCTAACTCCCTAGATTTCACAAAACCTTCCATAACAGTGGTTTATAATTTAGCTGTGGAACACCACTTTGAAATCTAAACTCACAAATACATTATTCAGGCCTATATGGTACCCATGATCGTATTCTATGTCTTGATTCCACTCTGGCCTCCATCTTCAGGTCATCATCCACCTAATTGTCAAACTAAAAGTATGACAAGGTCGCTAATTGGTGTATTACATCTGATATTATCAATCACCCGCCACTGTGTGTATAGATAAGATCTAGTAATACTGGTGAATCAGCCCCTCTGGTTCTCCTGTGTTTACTGACATGCTGGTATAGAGGTAATTTTGCGCTATATATATACTCTAAGAACTCGAGTCTCTACATTGTGTTTTACGCCGACAGGCTCCCTCTATAAAAGTGAAATTCCTCCCCCAATTATGGCTTCTTAGAAATCTACATAAAGTGGTCATCATTTCTTCCGTTATCCTCATTCCTTTGACAACTCCACTCTTCTGTTCGTGGTTCACTCCGCTAAGGTCTGATACCATCCTGACTGCGTTTCTCTGTACCCTTTCAAGCAGCTTTTATCGCTCGTTAAGTACGGAGACCAGACTGTTGCCGAACATTCCAGCTTGGGACGAATGGACGTCTTGGATGTGTTCCTGAATATCTCACAGTCGCTGGACCTGGGGCGATTTGATAAAGTGACCAGAACATATCTAGCCTCCCTCAACATCCTTTTCACACGATACTCTTGGTCACAAGTGTGGGAGTGGCATCAACTCCCATGTACCTTACACAGTACAAATGCTGGTAATTTGTGTCCCCTGATATGGTATTCACCATCTGGTCTGTTCACACCCTGCTCCCATCCTCATGACTTTGCACTCTCCGGGGTCAAATTTCAATGGCCACTTATGCAACTACTGCTGTATCTTGTCTTATTCTCTGCAGTATTTCGTAGCCTCTGTTACTTCGCACTCCTTTTGCAACCACTGCTGTATCTTGTCTTGGTCTGTGCAGTATATCCTAGTTCTGTACCCGGCTTTTGAATTCGTCTTCCTATTCTTTCTCCTCGATATAGGTGTATAAAGCATGTTCTATTCTGGACCATTTTCCTCTTTTCGTTATAAGCTCTTCCCCTTTCACAGTGTAATTCAACTTACGTCCTGGGTGACCATTTTCCCTAGTGGAGGTCCATGGGTCATGTTTTTAATTTCATGGTTTTTGTGACACTTAATCCAGGTTGGACGGTACACCACCATCTCCACCCTTAACCCCAGTGATCTCTGAGTCACGTCGGACGCATTCTCGGAAATTCGACCCTCGACGTATCTTCACGGCCGTGTGGATCTAAAGGTAGATATCTTGGTCTGTCTCGTTAAAGCCAAAGTCTCGTAGAATTAGAACGACACCATCGACCTATGTGGCTATTTTTGCCATGTTTTGCGTCACCCGGAGCGCTCCTTTACTGTTTCCATCATAACGTTGATCTGGCTCTTGTGATGTGCGCGGAGGATTGTACAGAAAGAAAGGTTGTGAGAGAGATCTCATTAATCACCAGCCTTCCTAGACTGTATTGGTTACAAATGCTCATTATGAATTTCAAGGTATTACTCAAAAGTAGAGTTAAGTCCTTTCCTGTCTCTGATTTTTTCACTATCTTTTTCTATGTTTCCTGAATAGAAAAAAAACAAACTTTCTGTAGCTGTTTAGTTTTCATCCATGTCCATGATGTCTGGCTTGCTCTCGTCTTCTCGATCCTTAACCTCAAAGGTGTCTTTTCCTTCCCGACAGATCCCCTCGTATCTGTACACACTGATCTTCAGTGAAGACCATCTATGTAAATCTTTAGGGCTTGACTCATACTGATGGGAGTCTGTGTTTCGTGTCATATTCACCTGATTCTGTATCATCTCTGAATCTGTTCAACACATTCCTGGTTCTGTCCTTTTTTTTCCTGAACCCAAACCAAGTAGAAGTTAATGACGTATATCTATCTACCCTCAGGTTAATTATCTCCACTGACGGGTCTTGTGTGATCCTCCTCCATACGTCTTACATCACCCTCGTAATGACGGGTCTTGTATAATCTCCCTCTGTACGTCTTGCATCACCCTCGTAATCCTCCCCCCCCTTCCCAAACCTGTACACTCAACGACCCATGGCGGGTCAACCGTAAAACTTGGATTTCCGCTATTCATATCCCGTTCACCACTCGCACGGCAGATATATTTCACAACCTCTCCGTCTGTTTCACAACCTCTTGTCTGTTTCACTACCGTCTATGGGTAGGTCGACCACGCTCACTGTCCGTGGCTAACACTGTGTTCACCTATGTAGCAGGGCCAGCAGCACGCCTCTCGCTCACTCTGGCCACGCATGATCTTATTTCCCTTTGTTTTCAGGGTCACTTTTTCTAAGATTGGCTCTCTGGCTTGCGGATATCAGTACCTGGACCATGTCTTTATTCCCGAGTGTGTGAGTGTGCGTACACACTACCACATATCGACCAGCCCTGAGTGGAAGATGAACACCTAGGTTGGGCGTGGGCCGACTGTCGCATTGAGGATTCGAACCTATGCGGGCCCGATCCCCGGCGGGCCCTTACTGACTCATACTCAGTAACGTAACGTATTGTGTGTGTGTGTGTGTGTGTGTGTGTGTGTGTGTGTGTGTGTGTGTGTGTGTGTGTGTGTGTGACATACAGGATAGTAACAATAATGGTGACAGTGACATGGTCGTAATCACACACTGCAGTGGTAATGATGACGTACCGAACCGCTGTAATGACGCAATATGATGGTAATGACAACACAACGATCATGATGACACTCTAATGATGATGATGACGATGATGAAAATACAACGATGATGATGATGATGACGATGATGATGACAGGACGGTGTCACCTACGCTGAGACAAACCTGTGTCCTTACTCCCGTACAGGATGACGGACGCTCACCGTCTACTGTCTCTCTCTCTCTCTCTCTCTCTCTCTCTCTCTCTCTCTCTCTCTCTCTCTCTCTCTCTCTCTCTCTCTCTCTCTCTCTCTCTCCTCGTCACGCTCCTGTCACACGTACCAGGCCCCAGGGTAGGCCTTCCGTTACGACACGTCACGGCCACTTCAGAAACCCCCGCAAATGCAGCGGTCGGAAGCGTTACGAACAGGTAACACTGCTGAACTTGTGGAAAGATACATCACATCAGGTCTCGCCAAATATGACCGCAAAATAACTTTCCACGTCAGGAAGCTACGTGTGAGCACGGCTGCACAACATGGTAACGCCACAACAGTATCAGATAACGATAGATAGGAAATATCATCTGTTACTTTAAAACCTCACCGATCAGCGTCTGTTTTCGCAACAGACGTGGTGTGTGTGTGTGTGTGTGTGTGTGTGGCTTCGTCGTCGTAATGAGATATGCAGAAAAATAAGGACCATCCCGCTAACATTGCTACTTACCTTCAGCTTTGTAGGTAAAGTCACTGTGAGGAGGAGGAGGAGGCAAGGTGGACACTCCACCAGATGACTACATAATGTTAGGCGTCTCTTCCATCCTCCACTCTCACTGACCTCTTCAATCACGGCGGTTCGTCCCTATCTTGTGCGCATGACGGTACAACCCTCCGGTCAGGACTTACGGTAACCCTAGGTGATGATGATGGCCAGGACTTACAACCCTTGGTGATGATGATGGCCAGGACTTACAACCCTTGGTGATGATGATGATGGCCAGGACTTACAACCCTTGGTGATGATGATGATGGCCAGGACTTACGGTAACCCTAGGTGATGATGATGGCCAGGACTTACAACCCTTGGTGATGATGATGGCCAGGACTTACAACCCTTGGTGATGATGATGATGGCCAGGACTTACAACCCTTGGTGATGATGATGATGGCCAGGACTTGCAACCCTTGGTGATGATGATGATGGCCAGGACTTACAACCCTTGATGATGATGATGGCCAGGACTTGCAACCCTTGGTGATGATGATGGCCAGGACTTGCAACCCTTGGTGATGATGATGGCCAGGACTTACAACCCTTGGTGATGATGATGGCCAGGACTCACAGCCCTTGGTGATGATGATGGCCAGGACTTGCAACCCTTGGTGATGATGATGGCCAGGACTTGCAACCCTTGGTGATGATGATGGCCAGGACTCACAACCCTTGGTGATGATGATGGCCAGGACTCACAACCCTTGGTGATGATGACGGCCAGACCTTACACCCCTGACCCCCCCCCCCCCCCTCTAGGGCTTGGCCGACATCATAACCCAGGGTTGTATCGTCATGCTTACATACACAAGCCACGAGAACCATCACTCTTGATATAAAACAAAAAAAAAAATATATTAAGAGGAAAATCTAATGATTCGTGAAGCAAGACCTTGCACAGCGAGGCGAAACGGGTTCAGGGTGGAGTCATTATAACACCACCGGACTGTTTACATTCTACCACAGAGAACATTTTTCAACCAAGAGGAGACGCGAGTGGGCGGAAGGCGGGTATTTACTGTCAAATGCACCTGGCAGGGTCTTCCTCTCCGGCGGGTCGTAAAGGGAGATATGTGGAAAGCCAGCAGGAGTTAAAGGAGGGTTCCCTCGACGGACTTAAGGCCATCTTCTTGAGCATGGAAATGAGGACACAGGCACAGGTCTGTCAGGTCGGGGAGCAACATGGGGTCAATCAGGTCGGGGAGTAACTTGAGGTCAGCTAGGTCGGGGAGCAACTTATCATGGTATTCAATAGTCCTTATCTCTGGCTATTCTGTTATTCTTCATGTATGGAAATGACTCGCTGTAAGATGTTGCTCAAGCCACAGATATGTTTTGGGATAAGCGTTGGGATAGTAGCGATCTTCGGATAATGCCAACGTTGGGACTGTGTCAACCCTGGGATAGTTTTAACCTTACGGGTAAAGGGTATTCGCGATGGCCTGCGTTCCAAGCGACACATACAGGATCCAACAACGATCAGGTTGACATAGGCTGATGAAACTCGTTGCCGACAAATGTGAACTGATGAAGGGCTGGGGATAGTGGTAGAACCAGACCAGACCTTCACTACCACCTGGCAGGAAGCAACAGCAATCCTCCTGAGCCATAATGTCTAGCTTGCCATCCAAAACCTTCATACGTAGACTGGTTGTGATGGAGGCAAACATTGTCGCCAACAACTGGAGACTCATCATCCTCGACTTCTTATGGAGATCATCAAAGATATTCCTCTACGTTAGACCCAAGTTAGAGGCTGCATCATCCATTGGTCTTCCCATTTAGTGAAGCATAATGTACTGTACAGAGGTGCTAGAGTAAAGCCAACGACGAACTATGGGATG
>NC_092237.1:10857300-11057300 GCF_036320965.1 Panulirus ornatus
CAATGTATACATACATGCACAGACAAATACATATATATACACATGTACATATCCATGCTTGCTGCCTTCATCCATTCCGTCGCCATCCCGCCTCAAACGAGACAGCATCCCTCCCCACTTCTAGAGAGGCAGCGCTAGGAACAGACAAAAAAGGCCACATTGGTTCACACTCAGTCACTCTATATATATGACCCAGGCTACTCCAAATGTTTGTGTGTGTGTGTGTGTGTGTGTGTGTGTGTGTGTGTGTGTGTGTGTGTGTGTGCGCGCGTGTGTGTGTGTGTGTGAGCGCGTGTAATGATATTAACGATGGGAAACTGTAAATGTGTTGTGTACGGTAATGGTTACCAGGGTTAGGAGGGGGTCAAGTCTTGAGGTGCTGGAGGCCTGAGGCTTGCACCAGTGTTCGCTGGTGTAAGACTGAGTGGCTGTGGTGCGTCCACACACACACACACACACCCGCCACCTCCTCGTTAGAAAAAATAACATACACGAGGTTGACTGTGGAAGAGCCGGCCATCCAGACCTCGTCTGTGATTAGGGGTGACTTCCCGACCTTGTGGTTCCCTGGTGATGATACTCCCACTGCGGCCGACATCCACACCGCCCCAGGCCGCAGGGCGGCGGCCCTCCCTCCTCACCACAACTCAACAAAGCACCAAGTTTCCGCGCTGGTAAACATTATGACGAACACACCGGACACTAGTGTGTTACCGATACGGACAACACTGGTTGATGAGTGTACTACAAGTTGTAACCCTGTACTTGTTGTAGTACAGTAACTGTTGTATATTAGGTGTTATAGTACAATAACGGTTGTAGCACAGTAACTATTGTATAATAGCTGTTATAGTACAATAACGATTGTAGTACAGTAACTGTTGTTCAACAGCTGTTATAGTACAATAACGGTTGTAGCACAATAACTGTTGTTCAATAGCTGTTGTAGTACAATAACGGTTGTAGCAGAGTAACTGTTGCAGTACAATAAAACAACAGTTGTAACACAGTAATTGACGTAGCACAGTAACTGTTGCAGTACAATAAAACAACAGTTATAGCACGGTAATTGACGTCGCACAGTAATTGGCGTAGCGCAGTAATAGCTGAGGTGGGGACGCGTCACACTTGGCCAAGGCGCGTGTCACGGGAAACACGAGTCATGTGAGGCGACCAGGCTGCAGTAGAGGCCACAGGTTATTTTTAGAGCCCGGATATACGAGTTCCGGTCTTTGTCAAGTACACTCCATCTCCGACACCCATTAACTTACAACAATCAGCATAAACAGAATCTTAAAAAAAACCCATTAAACTTTAACCTCAGAATGGGAGTCTATAAACAAAGTTACAAAACAAATGAAGAGCACAAACTACGAACGGCAAAATTCACGAGAGACTGCGATGTCTCCCTCCACATTGTCTCTCACCATCATTGTTCACTACGGAGGGCAACCACCACCGAACTCATCTTCACTACACTTAGCAACATCGTCACCGCGTCGTTACGTGTCAGATCACGGGGCATCTTCACTATACTCACGACATAACTGGCCTTTGATCTATTTCGTAAGGCTGAACTGTTTGATCATTTTTGTCACTACCTTCACTACACCTTCTTCGTTGTGTTCCTGGCGAACAGTGACGTTAAAAAGATTAACAAAAAAAAAAAAAAAGAATGGTCTCTAGGAGTTGCTAGAGTCCGAGCATCCGTGGTCCTGGGAGGGAACACCTGACGAATTCACACACACACACACACACACACACACACACACACAAACATAAGCCTCCACAGTTAAGTGTTTAGCTTTGCTGACCACGAATTACCACGGGTCCGCCAGGGGTCAGCCCACATCTAATCCCGGTGTTCATCCTTCCTTGGGGGATGGCCGATAAATGGGTACCTGGTATAGGCTGGAATGTGTGTGCATACAGGAGTAAAGACAATCGTTCATATATACAAGGTTAAGAGACAAGGCAACATGAGTATAAAGCTCGCTCTCCGAAACATGCAAAGAATAATCACAATCAGTAATCCATCACAAACATACACACAACCGACAAGTGTTTAAGATTAATCACATGTACATTTACAAAGGTAAATACAAAGTATACTATCTCTTACATATTGTAAACCTATGTTAATGCATACCCTGCTGCTCCGTATCTGAAGTACTATCTACCGGCACCTCTGGTTATCTTTTTTATGTGCGGTCATCCCCAAACCCGAGTGCACAAGACTGCAGCAGCGGCGGTGGCTGCGACACGGACCAAGGCAACACATTATTCAACCAGACCAAAGCTCACAATCCAGGACTAACGTCTGAGTCTGTTCCGAAAGGGATGTTTACCTCGTGCCTACCTACGCTACCGCTTACCTTCGCTGCCTGTTGACTAGTTCCAATCAGTACAGCGACAACTGTGCTGATGTATACAGTGCCGCTACCCTAAGCCTGCCGCCCGTGCCCAGTCCGGGACGCGGGAGGAATGGTGTGGGAGCCGTGCGAACGCCTGGGTGATGCCGGTCACGGGTGACAGCGCATCCATCCTTCAGCTCTGCTGCCACAGTGACACTCACGTGTGGCAATGTGACACAAACTCTATGGGGTCGACCATCCACACCTCAGACCGGGAGGACGAACGTACCGCTCTGGTTCCACCACCCAGCTATCAGCAGTCTCTCCTGGTGTTTCACCACAAACACACACACACACACACCTGTGGGTGTACTGGGAGCGTATGATTCAGGTCTGGAGAGGAATGTACCTCAGGTCCGCAGGTATTTTACAGGTCTGAGTGTCCCGGCCGGGTCAGGGAGGGTCTAACACCCAGGTCTGGAAGTGTGCCAGATAGGTCTGGGATGCAGCACCAGATTTGGTTGAGTGTGCCACACAGGTCTTACTCCTGACCTACTGAGATCTACGGACGTACCATTCCCGCGTACTTTGTACCGTTCAGCCTCAAGGGACTGTACCGTCCAGGCGGGAGGCTGCGCCCCTACAGACTCGAAGTAACTTTACCACTCAGTGCCAAGAGTCTCAGCCAAGGCCGAAGGTGCAGCTACTCTGAGAATGCATCACTTGAGCGTCAGTGGAGTATGGCCTCGGTGGGGTTACGTATCACACTATATCGTGAGTGTCCGTTAGCAGCCGTGGGTAGGTGTCCTGGTGGAGTAGTAGGAGGAGTGCGGCCTTAGACAGTGATCGCAGGAGGCGTTGGTGTGTGTGTGTGGCCACAGTGAGGCTGACCACGTCATCACCGGGTGAGCCGGGCACCCGCCGTACGGTGCGGGGCACCACCGCTCACGGCCCAGTCTCGGAAAGCAGGTTCTCCCTCCGACGCCCCCCCTCCTCCTCCTCCCCCAGTGGTAAGGTGTTACCGACCTACAAAGCTTCAGGAGCCAACGAGGAGGAAGTATGGCTCTCTAAGTTCAGTGGTCCAGGCTGGTGTCCACCGCACGTATGTGCCCTGCCGCCCCCTTACCTACAGGCCTGGCCTACCACGCTGTGTCGCTGCCTACATCATTCCCTCCCTCCCCTATCTTTCCCTTCCCTCCCAACCCCTCCCCTTCCTTTCCCTTCCCTCCTAACCCTTCCCCTTCCTTTCCCTTCCCTCCCATCCCCTACCGTTCTCTTTCAACACATCCCCTCACCTTCCCTCCCTTCCGTCTCCCACCTTTCTCTTCCAGTCCCCTCCCCTCCCATCCCCTAGCCTTCCCTCCAATAAACTCTGAAGGAAAAAGGGCGTATAATCACTAATAGTTAGGAATGTGATGAATGAAGCTCCATGACGCTTTCAAGGGCCGCCCGGGGCACAGGTTCGAATCCTGCTTGCAGCAGTCGATCCGCAGTAAACCATTCGTGCTTAAAGGTTCGTACCTTCGTACTTAAAGATTCATACCGTCGTGCTCAAAGATTCTTACCGTCGTGCTCAAGGGTATAAACAACTCTTGGAGTCTGATGGGAATCAGGAACTAAAGAACCTCTGCAAGCGTCGTCGCTCCTGCCATCTGGTCTTCCGTGTGCCTCCCCGCTGATGATGCTGTGTCATTTCTATCGGGAACATCGCGGACGACGAGAGTAATAACACCCTCCCCCTCTCGAGATGCCATGTCTGGACCAGCCATCTTCCGCACGTTGCCATGTAGCACAAAATGTGTTGAACTTGCATTGGATATTACTTGACTCGGAACAGTGTGGGTCATCGCAGAAAATGTCAGATCTGCACAGTATTATAATTTCGGCACAGCCGCCCGGGTTTTTCTTTTCATCAGGTTTCAAGGTACGAAGAGATGATGAGGTGATATGTTGGTGTGAACAATTCTGGCCTAAAAAAAAAAAAAGAAAGGAGAAAAAAAAGGAAGGCCCCGAAATTTTCTTTATTTCTCCCTAATTTCCACGAAAGTGGAGGTCAGAAATATAACTAGGAACAGCTTGCTGAATATTTCCTAATACATATACCTGAATATTATCCTAATACATATACCTGAATATTATCCTAATATTTACCAACAAAGTTTGTCTCCTGTAGTTTTCTCCTAATGTGGGACGATGTCTACTCCCAACTCATACAGACATATTACTGCGGATCATTTTATGCTAGACACTGTTTATTTATCATTACTCTGCATTTACTCAGCCAGATTATCATCACTCGTGTATCACACCAACTTCGGCGTTTCTCCGGGTCCCGTTGTAAAATGATCCAAAAACAATTATTCTTTACTTCCCTCAAGCCCATTTGCATCAACTGTAAATGTACTCAAGTGTGAAGTCCACTCCCTCAGGAATGTCTATGAATAAGATCAAAAACAGCAATGGTTCCAGGACCCGAGAGTCCTGCAGCACCCCGCTGGAAACTTCAACCCACTTCGGGAAGAGAACTCTGATTTTTTTTTTTTTTTCAGGAGGTTCCAGTCACGGACTTAAGTCCACATCAAGACCGCCGGACCTTAACTGATATACTCTAGACCTATTCTGTTTACTTCCCGTCCACCCACGTTCATATACATCATCTTCAGTCTGACCTTCACCTCACTCGATACTCTCGGCCTCTCCGAGAAAGTGGTGGGGCTTTTTTTGTCTCTGGATCTTTAGTATCCCACGGTTTTTGCCTTCTGTATACCTTACTTTTCCCCTCCTCCTCTTTCCCTCGATCCATCACTTTTTATACCACTGGAAGGTCAAGTGTTCTCAGCCAGCTCAATTAGTACATTTAACCCACAGATCTCCGCATACAAGGTTCTCATCACCAGTCGTTCCGTTATGCGTTTTATAATATCTCAATTTCCTCGGTGTCTTTCAATTCCGAGCTTGCGCCCGGCGTGGCTATAGCTTTTGAATCACTTTCTTGCCTTTCTTCACACTTTCCCCTTAGCCCATAGTATGAACAATGTTCCAGCCAAGAAATTATCAATTATCAAATGACATTCATATGCTTCGTTTCACCAAAGTTAATTTTTTTTGGTAAAACCTTAATTATCTTTGGATGTCGTTAGCAAGACCTGTTACCCTCACAGGTTGATTCTTGAAATCTCAACAATACAGCTATGTCCAAACACAGTCAAGCCTCACCTGTTGGTCAGCCACACCGTCCAGCCTCACCATTCAGTCAAACCTCACCTGCAAAAAAAGAAAAATGTTTTTCAGTCTTGTGTCTTCAGTACAGGAAGAGGCTTCTCCTGCCACTGGTCGCCACCCGTGGCCTCCTACACCTGGGGAGAACTGTGTGGGAAAGTTGGTATTTTTGTAGACCTCTCACACTGAGGTTCGTGGCACCTTATTTGTTTACATGACCACAAGTCGTTGCTTTAAATGCCAGCAAGCTGTTTCTTCAACCAGTCTGAAAGTTAATGCGTTGAGTATTCATAAGCTGAACGCTGGTCGTTCGTCTCGCTGGGCGTAAATAGTTCATTAAGCTAGCAGCGAGTCGTTCTTAAAATATCTAAGTCGTTTCTTTAGCTGCGAGTACCGCCGACGTTCCTTTACTTTTTATTCTCGCTGGTGGTCATTCAATTTTTGTCGCCTGCAAATTGCAACTTGCACCACTGCTGCCACACCTGCAGTGAAACGTGCGCTAGTCAGTGCACTAGCTGTGCTTAAATTACTTCTTCAGCTGTCATCATGTTTTTACTCTACCTCAGTCCATGTATCTATCTGCAAGAAGACGTTTTCATTATAGTTTTATACTCTGTTCCTTTAGATGTCCACCACTCGCTCTTCTGTTTCTCTATCAGTCATTCTTTTACTAGTCTGCTCTTCTGGCTTGCTGCAAGACTTGTCAGCAAGAGTCATTTCCTTTAGCAATGCAGTTGTTGCTCCATAGAAGTCGGTTGGGATTTTCTTCTCTATAAAGTTTAAGTTTGAACGAGGTTACGGCGGGTGAGGTAGGTTAGATGAGCTCTGTTCATTTACGCTACGTTCATTTCTTGTTTTCGTTGCGAAAGCATCCCCCCCCCCCCTCTCGACCGCACTATCCGTTCGCTTCATCAAGTAGTACCGTGTGAAACACGCGGAGCAATTTCCACTGCTTTCATTCACCGTACACAAGAGGAATCAGTTGCTCTCTATCTCTCCTACCGGTCACTGTTCGTCTGCACCGTCCAGCAGCCAAGCCTGTGATGTCAGTCGTCAGCCGTGACGTCAGTCGTCAGCCATGACCTCAGTCGTCAGCCATGTGTAAAGAGAACCACAATAGCTGGTTGCCACAACCTCTCATTCTTCTCTTGCCATTTCCTTAAGGCATAATCAACGTAAACTGAACCACTTCAGGATAGGGTTGAATTGTTTCCTATAGCCATACAGAGTGTCGCATCTAGGGGATCTTCCTGACGCGGCACGGGCAAGTAAATGCAGTAATCATTGCCATCTCAATATATATATATATATATATATATATGATAATGATAATGATAATAATAATGTGAAAAAATCGATTCAGCAAGTATTTGTAGACCACCTAATGTATTACACACAAAAATGCCGAATTAGAATATATCAATTTACTTCGGCTAAATGTAAGTGTGAAACATGTTACATGACCTACTAATATTGGAACATCACACACACAAACACACACGCACATATAATATACATATATATATATATATATATATATATATATATATATATATATATATATATATATATATATATATATATATATATATATATCATGCACCAGTACAATTAACGTTTATACAACATATTAAAAATGACTTTCTTCTTTGGACCACTCGCTGTACACATCATCTACAGTATTTAGAGGAAATGGTGGGTAGCAGAGGGCTAGGGGGAGGCCCGGCCTGCAGCGGTGGTGAGGGTCAGGTGTAATCATCGTCTGGATAATAAACTTCAGTAATGAGCAAGTAACTGGCTAGTTTACGTCCAGCCACGAACAGCAAAACAATGCTCTCGTATGTGGTAGGGCTGTGGTAAATCTGCTGGGGCTGTGGTGGAGCCGTGTTAGAGCTGTGATGGGGACGTGGTAGGGCTGTGGTGCAGCCGTGTTAGGGCTGTGGTGCAGCCGTGTTAAGGCTGTGGTGGAGACGTGTTAGGGCTGTGGTGCAGCCGTGTTAGGGCTGTGGTGGAGATATGCTAGGACTGTGGTAGAGACGTGTTAGGGCTGTGGTGCAGCCGTGTTAGGGCTGTGGTGGAGACGTGTTAGGGCTGTGGTGGAGCCGTGTTAGAGCTGTGATGGAGACGTGTTAGGGCTGTGGTGCAGCCGTGTTAGGGCTGTGGTGGAGACGTGTTAGAGCTGTGATGGAGACGTGTTAGGGCTGTGGTGGAGACGTGTTAGGGCTGTGGTGGAGCCGTGTTAGAGCTGTGGTGGAGACGTGTTAGGGCTGTGGTAAATCTGCTGGGGCTGTGGTGGAGCCGTGTTAGAGCTGTGATGGAGACGTGTTAGGGCTGTGGTGCAGCCGTGTTAGGGCTGTGGTGGAGACGTGTTAGGGCTGTGGAGGAGAGGTGTTAGGGCTGTGGTGGGCACGTGTTAGGGCTGTGGGAGAGGTGTACTGAAGCTATGTCAGAGGTGTGTGTTAAAGTCTGTGACTCCGAGAGACTTTTGGTGACTCTCGTGAGGGCAAATGTGGCAGGGCTGTGGCTGGGCTGTAGCAGAGATAGGGCAGAGCTCTGGCGCAGGGCTGCGGTAAGGTTGTGGCAGGTGCTGTGGTAGAACTGTGTCAGTACTGTACCAAGGCTATATGAGTGCTGTGAAAGGGCTATATCAGTCCTGTGGTAAAGCTATGTTAGCAATATAGCAGAGGTATGCTCGTAATGTGGAAGGGGCGCTGGTACTGTGGCAGGGCTATGCTAGTAATGTGGAAGGGGTACTGGTACTGTGGCAGGGGCTATGCTAGTAATGTGGAAGGGGCGCTGGTACTGTGGCAGGGGCTATGCTAGTATTGTGAAAGGGGTGCTGGTACTGTGGCAGGGGCTATGCTAGTAATGTGGAAGGGGTGCTGGTAGTGTGACAGGGCTATGCTAGTAATGTGGAAGGGGTGCTGGTACTATGGCAGGGCTACGCTAGTAATGTGGAAGGGGTACTGGTACTGTGACAGGGCTATGCTAGTAATGTTGAAGGGGTGCTGGTACTGTGGCAGGGCTATGTTCGTGCTAAGTACCTATTAGTACTGGACGGAGAGGGAGTTCGTTCTACGGCCTCATTTCTTAAACTTTCTCGACTCTCCTACAACTTTTTCAACTCCTGGAAGCTCTACGCATTCACAGCCACATTAACTCTACGCCATTAACTCACTTTACGCCATTCATCCGCCACTTTCATACCGTAAAAATACGTCTTTCCATTGCTTGTAAACAAGTTCCTTGCTTGATTAACGTTATATCCAGTGGCTGTTTTATAATTGCATTTTTCGAAGACCGGTTCACCGTCTACGTCATCAGTCTGGTTCAAAAAAAAAAAGTTTGTGATCAAGTCACCCTTCACTCTTCCACCATGGGCAGGTTAAGGCCTCTAACCTTTCCCTGGAACTCATCCCCATTTGATTCCAGTACCATCCTTGTTGACCTCCTCTGGACCTTCTTTATTAGTTCTTTGCTTTTTTTTTTTTTTAAAGTCCGGTGGCCCAATCTGAAAAACATATGTATTCCAGTTTTGGGCTAATGTATGAGGTAGACAGTTTGCTGAATATCTACATATCCACATAAATAATTGCTGGGCTGGTGTTCGCCAGCAGACAGTTCGTGTCCTTCACTGTACCTACTATGAGACTCTGGCAACAGGTTAAGGACGATGGCACCGTCTCAAGTCCTCGTCTCAGACAGAATCCTACAGCCTATTTTCTGCTAGATGATATTCATATTGAAGCTTGCCTTCACTGTGTCCCATCCTCGTTTCCTTTACATCTATATACGTGCTCCCTGACAGTCTAGATACTGTCAGTTTACCCAGTCCTCTCGTTACTCTAAAGCTGAGTTCGCTCTTTCGTAGACATGTAAGAGGTAACACTTTGTTAGTGGTCTTTCGTAGACATCTAAGAGGTAAGACTACGTTAGTGCTTTCAGAGGATTCTGTTAGTGACGTGAATGGGATTTATTAGTTCTGTTATAAGGCTGTAATGGCACTGTGGTAGGTGTGTTAAGTGCTGTGAAAGGAGTATGTTAGTGCTGTGTGTTGGTACTGTGGTAAGACTATGTCAGTGCTGTGAGAGGGGCTATGTTGGTAATACGGTAGGACTATGTTAATGCTGCTGTATGACTATACTATTGCTTTGGTAGGGCAGTGTTGGTAAAGTGATTAGGGCTGTGTTGACACTGTCGCAAGGTCATATTAGTGTTATGATAAGGCTATGTTAGTGCTGTGAGAAGCCTACATTCGTGGTGGGGTAGGTATAGGTTAGTGCTGTGACAGGGCTGTGTTGGTACGGTGGTAGGGCCATGCCAATACTGCGACAGGACTCAGTTGGTGCAGTGATGGGGCTGTGTTGGTACTGAGGGAAGAACTATGTTCCTCCTGTGATAAGGCTGTGTTGGCACTGGCGGTAGGACTGTGTCGCTAATGCGACAGGGCAAATGAAGATTAAGAGGAGACAGGGGCAGAATAAAAAAGGGAGTGAAGGTAAGTGAGAGGACTAGCACATCTGGTGGTACAATGTAACAAACTCATCACAAAAAAGAAGAAGTAATGCACAAAGAGAAAGCTCACACCAAGTGGAAATACAGAGAAGACTGAGAGTGTAAAAGTTACTAACGAGGAGATGGTTAGGAAAGATAGTAGACCCTGTTTAGTGTAAGATACAGATACATAGATAACTCAAGCGATAAGCAGAGGACTGAATATCTACTGGAAAAAAGAGACTCGAAGATCGACATAGAGGAAAATGGGATCAGCACAAAAGAAAATTAACATATATGATCATGAGGAAAAAGTAAGCCAAGAATTAATGAAGCAGGATATATATATATATATATATATATATATATATATATATATATATATATATATATATATATATATATATATATATATATATTACTGATGAGAGGGTGGGGAGGCAGGAAAGGCAATAAAATCAAAGGTACGAGATGGTATCAGGACGTGACCTGGATCTGGCTGACTCTCTCGTCTCTACACCTGTTACGGGTAAGGCTCATCCCACGCCCCGGCCACCACTGCCTCACACGCCGAACTGCGCACACTCACAGCTCAGTTCTAATCCAGAAATGTCTCTCGTTAGACGAGGAGACGTAGGGATGTGGCGAGGGACTGAAAGCCACCACGTTCAGGCACTACACACAGGACAACACAGACTCGATATACGAAGCTTCAAGCCTGCGCGTGAATGATATATGTAATGTTCGTAGGTTTCAACATTCACGGCAATTCTAACCATCTTAAACTTCGCCCCATCGCTCTCACTCAGACTATTCCAGAGTCGTCAAAACTCTCACTTTCTTAAGCGCTCAGAATCCCATACCTTCCTCTCTGATCCCCCCCACCTTCCACGGTGCGGGATCTGTTGGTGACTGCTGTTTCTCCTCCTCCGTCACCAACTTCTGGTCCTCCTCTCACAGTTGTGTTGACGGATGTGTGTTGTCGTAGCTCTCAACACTACTGGAACATCTGTCTCAGGCTATGGCAAAAGTCTTTCATCACTGGGCTTCCATTCTCTGTTCTTTGTGTTTTCCCAGCTTCTCCGTTTCTCTCTAATGCACAGGCCTTATTCCAGTCGCTCCTTGGCGATGATGGCCGACGGAACGACTCGTCCATCACGTCCTGTCAACAGTGTTGTCCCTCAAGGTTCTTGTCTATAGCTAAAGTTCCCTTTTTTTTCCCCCACTCTATAAATGAAATTATTCATCCATCTGTAACACTACTTGCGCTTACGATTTCACTTATGATTTGACCCGTGAGTAGACTCGGTTGCTCAGGGATGTGAGACGAAGGGTATTCCATTACTTGTAATAGAATAGTCATTTCCATATCAATAGAATAGTCATTTCCCTATCAGGTGCGATCATAGACTAGCGATCAGTGTTCCCGACTACCACGCAAAAGGTCCGGGGTTCGAATCCTGGCTTTTTGAGGGAACTATGTGTTCTATGAAAGTGCGCTTTCACATGCACTACATTCGCGTATATATATATATATATATATATATATATATATATATATATATATATATATATATATATATATGCAGAACCTTCACTCACCGTGAAGAGATATATGCAACAATCATCACTATGTGTGTGTGTGTGTGTGGGTGTGTATGCATGTCTCCTCCTTGTGCTCCAACTCAGTGTGTGAAGACGCCGACGCAGGACTCGGGGAATCCCGCCTGATAGCACCCCCAAATCCGTCCGGGGACGGGGGTCCCATCCCTCCCACACACCATGGTCCTTTCCTGTTGTTTCGTACGTTGCCACAGTTCTCTGACTGCCTGCCCCTACAGCCTCACCGTGAGCTCCTGCCTACGCAGCAGCTGCTGTCGCCGGGAGTGGCGTCACTCAGCGGAGCAAACTAGGATTTTAGTAACTATGTCAAATTTGCGATTCGGGGTTGAATCGAGGTAAGACTTGCATCGCACATGTACAGTGGAACGGAACGAAATACGTCACAAAAAGGTTATCGCACATGCACAGTGGAACGTAACGAAATACGTTACAAAAAGGTGATCTCATAATTCTTTTCGAAGCTCTGCCATAACGAAGTGAAGGACAAACAGGAAAGACGAGTCGAAGATAAAGACACTTCAGGAGGTCCAGGATGTTAAGTGGTCTTATATATATACACAAACACACACACACTAGTAGGGCGTGAGGCCTCACCAGGAGGCGTGTCGGACGCGTGCGCCGCGCCTCTCCCGCTGTTATGTCAATGGTATTTCAACCGGTTAAGTAGACTGGGTTGACTTCAACGGGCAGCTTGGGCTGCTTTCACCCGGGCAGAATGGGCTGCCTTCACCGGGCAGACTGGACTACCTTCGTCAAGCAGACCAGACTGCCTTCATCAAGAAGACTGGACTGCCTTCATCAATAAGACTGGGCTGCCTTCAATATTGGGCTGCCTTCATCAAGAAGACTGGGCTGCCTTCATCAAGCAGACTGGCCTGCCTTCATCAAGCAGACTGGACTGCCTTCATCAAGCAGACTGGACTGCCTTCATCAAGCAGACTAGGCTGCCTTCAAGCGGACTGGACAGCCTTCATCAAGAAGACTGGCCTGCCTTCATCAAGAAGCCTGGACAGCCTTCATGAAGCAGACTGGACTGCCTTCATGAAGCAGACTGGACTGCTTTCATCAAGCAGACTGGACTGCCTTCATCAAGCAGACTGGACTGCCTTCATCAAGCAGACTGGACTGCCTTCATCAAGCAGACTGGACTGCCTTCATCAAGCAGACTGGACTGCCTTCATCAAGCAGACTAGCCTGCCTTCATCAAGCAGATGGACTGCCTTCATCAAGCAGATGGACTGCCTTCATCAAGCAGACTGGCCTGCCTTCATCAAGCAGATGGGACCGCCTTCATCAAGAGGGCTGGGCTGCCTTCATCAAGCAGACTGGACTGCCTTCATCAAGAAGACTGAACTGCCTTCATCAATAAGACTGGGCTGCCTTCATCAATATTGGGCTGCCTTCATCAAGAAGACTGGGCTGCCTTCATCAAGAAGACTGGGCTGCCTTCATCAAGCAGACTGGACTGCCTTCATCAAGCAGACTGGACTGCCTTCATCAAGCAGACTGGACTGCCTTCATCAAGCAGACTGGACTGCCTTCATCAAGCAGACTGGACTGCCTTCATCAAGCAGACTGGACTGCCTTCATCAAGAAGACTGGGCTGCCTTCATCAAGAAGACTGGGCTGCCTTCATCAAGAAGACTGGGCTGCCTTCATCAAGAAGACTGGGCTGCCTTCATCAAGCAGACTGGGCTGCCTTCATCAAGAAGACTGGGCTGCCTTCATCAAGAAGACTGGGCTGCCTTCATCAAGAAGACTGGGCTGCCTTCATCAAGCAGACTGGGCTGCCTTCATCAAGTAGACTGGACTGCCTTCATCAAGCAGACTGGACTGCCTTCATCAAGCAGACTGGACTGCCTTCATCAAGCAGACTGGACTGCCTTCATCAAGCAGACTGGACTGCCTTCATCAAGCAGACTGGGATGCCTTCATCAAGCAGACTGGACTGCCTTCATCGGGCTGACTGGATACCTCCACTAGGCAGACTGGGTCGCCTAAACCAGGTCGGCAGATCTTGGCTGCCTTCACAGGACAGACAGACCTCAAATCATTTCAAACAAACAAACAAACAAACAAAACGCCAGCTAGTAGATGACGTGCTCAGGTTTTGAGGCCTCCCGATATATTCTGGGTTTCCTCGGCCATGTTTTTAAACGTTCGTCCGTGTGTCCGTCACGCTTAGTAATGGCGAAGAGTGAAGGCTGCTTCTCCTGCCGGGACTTAAACCTAAAACGCCCGCAGGTGGATGGTCCCAATTCAAGTTCAATCAAAAGTTCTGTTAGCCATGCACATACTTGCCAAAATAACAATTTGCTGTATTTTTTTTTCCCCCAATTATCATCCTCGACGGTGGACTTTCCTTTTATATCTATCCGTCACACACACACACTCACACACACACACACACACACACACACACACACACACACACACACACACACACACACACAAGTGCTCGTAGAAACAGATACAAGAAGTCCTATACCGTAAATATCATAAACAATCCAGAAAAAAAAAGCGGTACAGCAAAGCAAGCAAAGAGCTTAGTTCTCCCATAGTTATGTGTATGTAAACAACAATATCACTGCAACACAAACCACAGGGGAATATTCATCACTTAATATTCACCATTAAATACATAATGTATGACAACACAGTATCACTTAATGTTCAACTGATCGTCAATAAATGTATAATGTCTACACGACATAATTTTCTACGTAAAACTTCATATACTGTGAAGATATACCTCATTCATGTCCTTATCCAAAGCACAGAAGGATCCAATTACCTTTAGTGGTTAATTGAATATTCATCATCATGACCTCCAAATTCTGTTCTATCTCAGCTGTACATTTTCAGCTGAACGGCTGCCTGAATTCAATACCCGTTGTTTATCTATTCATACACACACACACACACACACACACACACACACACACACACACACACACACACACACCACATTCACACACACACCACACACACACACACGCATACACACACCGCATACACACACACACCACACACACACAACACACATACCACACACACACACACACCACACACACACACACGCATACACACACCGCATACACACACACACCATATACACACACACACACACACACACCACACACACACGCATACACACACCGCATACACACATACACACACACACACACACACACACACACACACACACACACACTGTTGGATGATAAAGCTAACCTAAGGTCCAGCGTGTGATCGTGTTGCCCAGACTAAACATAAGAAAGACTAGGGACTGTGTCCGCCACCCGCTGGATGACTGTGAGCCGCTTCACCGCCAGACATACCGAGGGGACACACACACACACACACACACACACACACACACCACACACACACACACACACACACACACACACACCAAGCAGCACAAGTCACACCAGCCACGCACGTAGTTTCGTACCCCCCTCCCCCCCAAACCTCACGTAAATCGGAGACGAACACCACAAAATCGCTACTTTACTGCAGAAAACAATGTCGTCGGCTGTAAGGAAATATCGACAGAGTTCTGGGGGATTGAAGTAACAGTCACCACTGTGTGTGTGTGTGTGTGTGTGTGTGTGTGTGTGTGTGTGTGCCGTGCACTCGTGTATGACTGGCCATAATGTCGGTCATCCCGACCAATAACTTCAAGGTGGAAGGAAGAACATTCGCCGGCCTTATGACAGCCTCTGTGGAAAGGTTTCTCCAACTCAGAAAAAAAAAAATAAAGTGGAGGATAGAAAACGTCTCAAAAGAAAGTGAGAAGACTATATAACTGGAACTGCCGAAGAAAACAGTGACTGCTGAATTGGTTCCTCATACCAAGATGTGTGGGGAGGTTGACGGCTGAGCCAGACACCGTAACACACGTCCCATCGGCACCATAAGATAACAAGTCTATGTGGACGTGGATACGGTCGCCTGCTGAGGCAACACTCACTCACAACTCCCCATCTTCCCGTTCCATATCATCATCACCAACTTAGTTCCTCGGTTCCTAAACTCTCTCCTCACCTCACAGATGTTGGGGAAATATAATCCGTACGGCTATATTCAAGAACGTCCCTGCACCCACGATTAACCTTACCCTATCATGAACATGCTTTCTTCCATTGTCCTGAAAGAACTTTCATCTTCTTTTAAGCGTTCTACTCGTTCGAGTTAGGGTGCTTAAAAAGAAAGGGCTATAAACTGAAACTTTGGAAAGGGAAAAATATTCCTTCGGGTCGCTTGAGCTGAGGAAACATTAGAAATTGGAGAAATATAGGCCGCTGTGTCTTTCTGTGTCAAGACTGCATCAAACATCACTTTTGTCGTGCTGTAAGTGCTCCTCTTAATCATTTTTCATACTGCAGTGCTGAAACGTGCAGTAAATCAGAACGTAAAAAGAGGGGGCGGGGAATTAATGCTACTGATAATGCATTGTAAGATATCGAGATTTGAAAAAGACACTATGGTGAAAAAATATATCTTTAACATATGCAATATCTGCAACTTCAAACTGGCATAGACAAATTGATGGACTGGGCTCACAGCTGGCTAATGAATTTTAATACCGAGGTGCAAATTTACATCTCGGTAATAAAAAACGAAACGGCAAGCTACAATACGAAACGTAACTGAGAAAAAAAGGCTTTGGTGCAATAATCTCTGGTGACCCAATGCCAAGTAAACACACTGCACAGCAGCGGCAAAAAAGGGATATACAAATTATTTTAATTCATAGGTAGGGGGCTTTCCAAGATAATTCTAGGGGAATTATCATCACTCTTTACAGTTCGTTGGCGCGTCTCCCTCTTGAATATTGTGCTTTAGATTTGGGCACCCCACTTGGAAAACGACGCAGAGCGAATGACTCTCGACTTGAAAAAAAGATACAATGAAAGCCGACCACATGATGTAAATATATTCAGCTTAAAAAAAAGAGAAGGTTAAGTTGTCATCGAATAAAGGTATTCAAAAGTTTAAAAGGCTTCGATAACCTCATTCGAACAGGCTCCTCAAGTTTAGGTTAATCTGATTTCACTCGTAGCAATGGGTACAATCTCGTGGACAAATGGTTTCCATCGAATGAGGGGAAGCACCTTATATTTTTCAGACATATGGAATGACATACCAGTCACAGTAGCTGAAAACAGTGCCATAAATACGCTTACGATTAAACTTGATTAAATATTTCGCTTAAGATCCACGACAGACATTATTTGCGTCTCCTTAGTTACATGAAACGTTTACCTGCTCTTTCCCTATGAACCATCTGTATGTCTTCCTACTCTTTCCACACTGATCTATGAGTTTCTTATCTCTGCTACTAATCACAGGAGCCTCGAGATGGCCCAGTGGTCTGCTGCTGCTGTTTGAATTCTTCTGTAACTTTACACTGGCAACAAGTAGCGAGTGTACAGCACATGCAGGTAAAACCACAGGAAACGGATAATATGAAGTGTCGAGCGCTTTCGTATATCATATTGTCATGACTTCGTATATATGGTTTCCTTTCTGTTACACACACACACACACACACACATATATATATATATATATATATATATATATATATATATATATATATATATATATATATATATATATATATATATATATATATATATATATATTAATGACGTAGTCTACAGAAAGGCCCTAAGCAGAGGCCGTCAATATGTTCTCATAATTAACCAAGTATGCTGGCTGACGACTGTTCGTCAGGAAGTCTAAGGGAAGTCTGCACACACTCACCTGAACCCTTGCAGCTTGTTCTTGAGCTTGGCCGTGTACGTCTTGGGCCCGCCCATCTTGGCCAGGGCTTGGGCCAGCTGCATCTCATCCTCGTTCATGGTGGGGACGATCTGGACCCGTAAGAACGAGGCTCCTGTTGACTTGCGCCGTTGATCTTCACACTCCTCCTTATCAGCAGGGTGGTAATGTCACTCTCTGTGCTGTTATCTCGGCTGTCTCCTGTCGGGCGCGTCTTTCTGTGGACCGCAGCACAACAACATTGCCATCTACTCTTTATACTCACTACTGAGTTACACACACACAACCACACACACCCGCTGTTGAATACTGTACCCCACCCTACCTTTCTGTACTTCACACTACCACCCTACACCCCCTGTTGTATACTGTGCCTCACTCTACCCTTCTATACTTCACTCTACCGCTGTATACTTTACGATTGTATACGTCATCATACCAATGTACACTTCACCCTACCGCTGTATGCTTCACCCTACCATTGTGTATATCACCCGCCCGACCACTGTAAACGTCACCCTACCACGTCTCGCAGGATGCTGCTTGCTACCACCACCACCACCACGCTCACACACCTCAGCCTCACTTGGATGTCAAACCAGAGTTGACCCACTGTGGATCGTGTGGTTGAAGTCTATGGAAGTGCGACAGTCGGACTGTGGTGGCTGTCTGACTAAAGGTGCGACAGTCGCATTGGGGTGGGTGTCTGAACAGAAAGAAGTGCGACAGTTGTACTGGGGTGGCTTACTGTCTGGGGATGAGGCACAGGAACCAGGGTGGGTGTCTGTCTCGGGGTGCGGAAGTTATGGCAGGGCAGGGGACTATCGAGGGGGGCGACACTTGCTGTGGGGTTCGTGTCTCTCGGGAGGGGGGGGGGGGCTGCTGCTGCTGCTGCTGCTGCTACAGTTGCAACGGATGGGGGATGTAGCATCATGTGCGTCTCCCTCAGGGTGTGACATCTGTAATGAAGTTGGTGTTTGTTGTCTGGAGGTGCGACGTTTGCATCGGGGAGGAAGTCTGTTTTGGAGTGCGAAAGTTGTGCCGAGGTAGTTGTCTGTCTGTGGGAGCAACAGTTGTACCAGAGTGCGCCGTGTTTTGTGGGGTGCGACAGTTGTATCGTGGTGGGCGTCTATATGGGGATGCGACAATTGTACCAAGGCAAGCGCCTGTCTGGGGGGTGCGACGATTTTACCAAGATGGGCATCTGTCCTGGGGGGGTGCGACAGTTATACCACGGTGGGGTGGGAGGTGGAAGTGAATCCTGGGATAGTGGGAAGAGTAGTCCAACCATGGAGCTATAGTTGTCCCCTTCATGCAAATATACGGACTCCTCCTCATCGTCTTCTGTTCCCTTATGACTGGCGAGAGGGGAGGGTAGCAGTCTCTCTCGGGAACGAGAGGTTGACCTACTTGGAACCTGAAGTGGTTGCCAACGAGAGCATGAAATCTCTTCACAAGACGGTAAACGATTCTCGGTCTGGTAGACAAGTCCTGCTGAAGGAGAGACGTATGTTTCCTAACGGTGGAGCGGGGACTGAAGCACCTTACAATGTGATACGGGGAACCCTTCTATCATGCCCAGCTAAAATAGCTGCCAGAGGGGCACCGCCAGGGATACCTCCTGCAGTGCCAGGGTCGGGCAGGGAGCACCGCCAGGGGTATGTGCAAGGGCCAGGCAGGAAGCACCGCTAGGGGTACCTCCTGCAGCGCAAGGGTCAGGCAGGGAGCACCGCCAAGGGGTACCTCCTGCAGCGCAAGGGTCAGGCAGGGAGCACCGCCAGGGGTACCTCCTGCAGTGCAAGGGTCAGGCAGGGAGCACCGCCAAGGGGTACCACCTGCAGTGCAAGGGCCAGGAGTGCCATAGACGGACTACAAGAGTTTTTAGGGTGCGAGAATCAGGTGTTCCCTCATGGCGACGGACTGAGACCTGACCACACAATGGGAGCTGCGACAAATGGGTGGGGCAGGTGACCTACAGTGGGTGGATCAGGGAGATTACTACTAGGGTGGGGCAGATGACCTACGGTGAGTGAAGAACATATTATTAAGATCAGTACAGAGAAATGATGACCTATGAAGCCATTCACCAGACCGTATGAACCCACACGCACGAAAAAAAAAAATATATATATATATCCCTGCGACGTACGAATAGGAAATTTATGAAAGCTCTGGTCACAGTCGTTGATCAGGGAGTGTTCTAAAACAGGATGGTCGAGGGAGAGCCGTGCATCCCTCATCACAAACGGAGCGATAGTGTCAAGTGCTACCACAGCATCAACCCGTACAGCTTACCTCACCACCTCATAATACCCAGTCAAGAGCTCAGCGCATCGTCATCACCTTCAAAACAAGCAGTGTCCTTATATGTAAAATTCCTCATCATATAAACATACCATTACTTCGGCTTTTATCAGTTCACTTGACGGTTTGGGTATAAATCAACAGCGTTACTTTCGGTTCGAAGACATCGCCAGTGACTTCACTTTTTCATGGCAATAAATAAGACATCAACAAAACGACCCCGTGGTACATACTGTAAGATAGCATCGCATACTCCGTTGCTGTAGTAAGTCTGTTCAACCTAAATGTAGTCAGAAGGCCGGACAAAACTGATCACACTAATACAGAACTGATCTCACTAATACAAAACTGATCACACTAATACAAAACTGATCTCACTAACACAAGACTGATCGCACCAATATATGTACAAAATCTGATTCACAAATACATCTGATCAAACGTGAGGTGATCCCCACCGCCCTAATATTTCCTAAACATTAGCCAAGTCAGGCAGGCCGGTGGACCCCAGGTGCAACACACGCACACTCACACACACACACACTACGTGGAGACACCGCGCGTGCGTACTCTCTATCGCTCCAATACACACTGTTGCGTCCGAGCTCTCCCCTCTCCACCTGCCGCGCAGGTCCCGCCTACTGACCCAAATGCCCCACCCCCTGACCCACAGACCCCGCCCACTAACCCAATATCTCCACCCATTACCTGCCTCTTGGCTCCGCCTTCTCTTCAACGCTCTCTCTGGCTCTGTTAACAACGAGAGGCCTAAACCCTTTATTTATTAAACGCCCATAAAGGTTGATTTTGATCAACTGAACCGAACAGAAATATTATTTATGATCTTCCTTTCTCAACAAGATGTTTATCTGAACATTATTGAAAGATAAATGGCGACTGCAACAACCACCTGACTCCAAGGTACACGACCAGCGAAGGTG
Organism: Panulirus ornatus; assembly: GCF_036320965.1. NCBI lineage: Eukaryota > Metazoa > Arthropoda > Malacostraca > Decapoda > Palinuridae > Panulirus > Panulirus ornatus. The sequence goes on from NC_092237.1 coordinate 10,878,029, forward strand.
TGTGATGAGACGGGAGGAGCTGACGAGGCTAAAGACCAAGAGCTGTGGCGAGTCGGTAGGCACTTTTACTGACACTAAATCTAAACATATATTCATGACTTGCACACTGTTGTTGTTACGTGAAAAATAAAAAAAGAAATAATAAAAAATAAAAAAATAAAAAGAAATGACCAAACCTGGATAACTGGTATGGAAGTGAAAGGCAACCGGTTCACGTGTGGAACTGGTGTATGCTGGAGGCAGACTCTGGCAGCCTACCCGCTATGAACACACACACACACACGCACACGAACCAGGACCCCTCGGTCTCTGCTGTGGTCTATAGGATGACCTCCGGCCCTTGCTATAGGCTGCGGACGCCCCCAAGCACACCCAGGGTTAATTTTAACATTACATTGCACTCGGAACAGAGACCATCCTGGAGGAGTTACTAGTGACTATGAATGGTAATTATGAGCCCAGCTGATGAACGGTGGACGTCAGCTACCTTATAGTATTGGATCACACGCTTATGTACATCGGGATCTGAACCGATGCTTCTCAATTGGCGACTATGCGGACGTGATGCTCCGCTGCAGAACTGGGACGGCGCCATCGGTCGAGAAGGGCTGGGTGACTTCCAAGGGTTCTTCCAGACCGGCACATGAAACTGCAGAAAATTATAGATAAAGAAGTGATCAGCGATAGAAAGTAGGGGATAACAGGAGAAATGGGTATGAGGATCATCTCCCATTACTGCCTCATGCTTGTCATACATATGTACAAATGATCGACTAACGTTTACAAGCGATTATAGTTACGAGGGAATCAGACATATTCATCCAGGAAGAATTCGAAAGGAACGTCAACATTAGATGAGCAGTGGGGGCGAGTTCATAGCTCCAAACCATCACCTGCTATCTCCCGTCGTGTGCCACAGCCTCAGCCAACACCTGCCACAGCACCAGCTAAAACCTAATGACGGTAAGGGGTTAGACACATTGCCACCTCAGCCTTTTTTCTCACTTCTTCCATCTGCTGTGAACTACTGTCGTAGTTTGGTTGAGAGCTCCTTCACAAAGCCCTCCAAGACACACGGCAGCACACACAGGAGATTTACTGGTTCCATATCACATCCTTTTCGGCTAATATCTTTCATGCCTTGTAATGTTATATAGCATGAAGCCGCCACGGCACCTGTTAAATGTCTGGTGATATACGTATCGTCATACAGTTCTTATCAAAATTTTTGTCTCATACATGTTTTGCTTATGTCGCAGATGAATCTTGTCTGTTAACGTTGATTTCAAATCACATGAAAAAGGTCATATTTTCAAAAGCGTCATCTTTGTACCTGAGATCAGCATGACAAAAACAGAGATAGCATAGACGGGCAGAGCTCGGAAATGACTGGGAAAATGTACGGTGATATGGTAAGTAAAAATACACCACGAATGATTAATTTCACCAAGTGTAATTCATAACAGTAACTTCCCTCAGTTCGAATATGTTTAGCTTTGGTGTCGAAGCAAGAAAATTATGTGCAGTCGTTCCTCTATAGACAACAGAATATGGGTATTCACCTTAGATATGAATACTTTCAACACTCTTGAATGTTTTGAAGTCGCATCGCAACTGCTTCAGCCTTACCGTTTGCCTTTACTTGGTAACTTTTGGCAATAACATGGTCAACATTAACCCAATTTTAGTTACATCACCTTCTTACCCTATTCTTTTTCTTATATTCTTTGTTTTTTATGATTGACATGCAAACCATCCAACCAAATAACGATTACAGAGCCTAAAGCGAAAACTCTTTGTACACATTGCACACTTTTTCACTTCTCGTACGCAAGCCACCTGACGAGGGAATCTTTCAAGAACTGGCTTATGGGTCCTTCTGGATCTTTTGAAGCGATTTCTTTAAATGTCTTCCATGAAAATTTCCCCACAACTTTTAGTGTGCATATTCTCTCTGATAAGCTCTTTCATAAATATCTTGCAGTCAATCAGACATTTTCTTTTTCTTCAGCAAAAACTCACAGCATCCTTTATCTTATAATATATATATATATATATATATATATATATATATATATATATATATATATATATATATATATATATATATATATATCATACTTATACTTTGTCGCTGTCTCCCGCGTTAGCGAGGTAATATACTCTGACGGTTCGAGGACTGAGCTTGCTGGAAGGTACGACGCATTCAAGGGATAGGTCTAGCGATGTGGCATACAGATAGGGACGACATGGTGTCATTGGGTTGAACCTGAGTATATGTATGAAGCGGTCGCTTGCAGAATAAGATCTTGTACATATATCTGGAGAAGGTTGAAAGTGTTGGCAATGCTAGGTTCTAAATGTCATGACTATTATGTATTAACATTCTTACTGTATATCTATGCACTTATTCTATGTTAGCTGAGACGACGCTATATCTTAGCCTAAGCTAGTTACCCATTTTAACGACCAACCACTAGGGATGGATGAACAGATGGGTTGCCTAGGGACCGACTGCCGCAACCAAGATTTGAACTTATGCGCACGATCCTGAGTGGCCCATGAATGCGTTATGGCCAAGAAAACTAACCGTTACACTCTGCAAGCATATTCATAGTTATTGCTTGATTATATATTTGAAATAATCAATACTCTCAGCACATAACGTAAGTCATTACAATCTTCTTTACATCTAATTACACGTTTGTTTAGTCTACATAAATCATTGCGACCTTCTTTACATCTAATTACGTATTTGTTTAGTCTTGTTTTATCGTTTGAGCGTAAGAATTTAAATAAGCGGATTGCCAATGTTGCCGGCAACGTCTTGTTGACTTTCTAGTCTTTTTAAGTGCTCTGTTACCAGAACGGTAGGATTTTAACAAAATACAAAATACATCAAAACATGATGAACGATAGAAGAAAACTTAGGAAGGATTATAGACTTTCCTTCATGCATTTGATAGATCAAAAACGAGTCTACCCATCACGCTCTGCCTGTCTGTGATTGGCTGCTGGCAGGCATGGCATGGCTGACTCCAACCTGCAAGCCGCTGCATCACAGGAGGTTTGGACACGTGTCTCCACAAGCAAATTGTTAGAAAATTACCATTTTCTCATCAAGTATGCCTTCACTGTTATCTTCAGGTAAATTCTACAAAACCGATTTAGGATAAGTTACATACTTAAGAGGTGATGTTAGCTTGTTATTGTTTCAAACTGCTGTGTTGATGAGTTAGTGCAAAATACCGCTTTGTCAGCAACGCGGCTCAATGAACTGGAAAGGCAAGTGTATATGATTTGTTACCCATCGCTCTGCTCCAAAATCTACCGGCGAAGTGGTTGATTATTTAGCCTGGCTGCAATCATGAGGATCGACAGGCGAGTCTATATAAGAGTACATTTAATAGACCAGAATATTTACGTCTGGAGCCCCAGTTTAAAATCAAGGTACATTTGTAATAGTTTCTTTATGTTCGGTCTGCGTTGACGGTCGTTTCGCTACTGAAAGAAGGTACGTGTTAGTTTGTTCAGTCGCAAGACGCCACCGTTGGGTGAAATACTATTTTGCCGACTAGCTATTCGCCATTATGTTCAATTCTTTACTGGATTTATATGCTTCCCTAAAGAAGAAAATGCTTTGCACATACCACCAAAATCCATTAAAAAACTACCAATTCTGATGAGATTTTTTTCTATTTTTTTTTTTTTACGTGTCCACTGGGGTTACAGGAGCTCATATGCGTCGCCATCTTGAAGCCTAGGTAAAAAGTTAGCTTGAAAACTATCTGGTCATCCATGCAATACCCCAACGCCATCTAACTCGTAACTTACCAAGACTTGTTCCTTAATGTAACACGAAGTTGGTGCCATGGGATGTAAACTATGTCGACCACGAACCACTTGGTATGATAATGAAGACATCACGGCGCCGACTACAGATGAATTATATGCTTATTTGGTAATACTGAAACTACCCAGTCATCATTTTACGAAACATGTTGCCTTACCATTTAGAACAAAAGTGTAGCATTCTTCTAGAATCGGGCAGATTTGGGTAATTCAAAATAATTTTTCCTTCAGCTTTCAATGGAACACACCACATAAACACTCGGTCGGCCACTTTGGCGCCAATCCTTTGTGAAGCATCATCCCCACAGGGAGTTGCACTTACTATATCTTTGTTGCCCTTTTATCTTTTAGGCTAAAAAAAAAAGGTGATGTATTATCTATCAAGATATTCAACAAGTTAATTGTGATAGTACGTAATAGTTTGATGTTTTCAGCACACTGCTTGAAAAAAAAAATACTGGAACATGTCGCGTCTGCGCATTGCGCAGGCGCGACACTCAACACTACTATAGAAAGCCAACAAGTTGGGTTCGGTTGCTGGGAAGACGACCAGTTTGGAAAGTTTTTAGCCTTTCAGTTTCGTGCTGCGTTCATATCAGTGTGTGAAGTTTAAGTCAGCGCAGACATTGGAGAAATGTTATGGATGTGAGACGGACTTATCGCTGCTGGCGTTACTCTCCAAAATGGTTCGTCCGTCTTGGCAACATCCTTCCCATCCAGGTAGTACAGGTGACGGTATACAGTTATGATCTTTCTTGAATTAAGTGGAGTAACGGGTTTTGGGGTTTCTGAACTAATTGGGAGGGAATTGTTGGAAGATTTTTGGAAGTGCGGCGAGAAGTGATTTCCCAAACTATATTGGCCAGCTTTGTGTGGTTTACAGATAATGGGAAAGTGATTAATTATGTGCGTAAGCTTTTGTTAGATATAGGGTTTATGGGGTGAGGCTTAGGTGAGGCTTATCTGCTATGATTACACTGGGGATTTAAGGTAGATTTTCATGTTGAATTCACATTTAAAGAATAACACAGAACACTTGCTAACAGTAGTCTGCTAACACTCATGACCGGCATGAGACCAAGATACTTAGATGTGTGGGCCAAATTGCCAAAGAAGTTATTACTTTACATTACTTCAGTTTGTTATGATGGCACTGCTGTTTAAGAAGATACACGTATGTGGTAATCTTGTGCTGATGTGAATTATGAATAGCGTGGAAACCGCTGGTATTGATAACGTACAAAATTGGCCATGCTATTCTCTACAAAGTAATGATTTACATAGTTGATGGAAAGATATGTTGTCTTTTTTTTTTTTTTTAGAAAGTTAAGTATATACTATAATGTTATTGCAGCCCAAAGAATTCTAAGTGCATAACGAACCAAAATGTTTCTGCGTAGCGGTCATCTTTACAGCTGGCAAGAATGGTTATCAAAAAAGTATTGAAGTATTAAATCCATTTTAGTTCTATGAATGGCTAGATAATGAATAAAAAAGATATTTATAGCAACATAGAAGCGTCAAAGAATGATATTTCTCCAATACTTCACGGTTATTTGATTATACCACAGTTCCAGATTAAACTGACTTGTTTACTAATGAGAATTTTAACTACTTCATCTCCTTTTCCATTACTGATTCAATAAAGAAAGATGCTACAGGCTTTACAAATATGACTGAATATATGCGATATTGTAGTTTTATTTACACAACTTTTCTGTACTTATTTATTTCAGATATCTTGTATTTTGTGTAGTCAAGTGATTAAACCATGTTATAACATATAGACAACTTTTCTGTACTTGTTTATAACAAATATCTTGTATTTTGTGTATTCGAGTGATTAAACCTTATCATAACATATTAATCTGCTAACCTTGGTATGTTTCGCTGAGTTTCCCAACGAGATAACACTGACAGAGTTACTTTCTTGAAACATTTTTTGAAATTCTATCCCAAGTACTCATTCGGCAATTCTCATGAGTACTTACAACTATTCATACACTAATCCATTTTGGCTTGGTTGCAATCTGTTCGCTGAGCGTATAAACGGTTTCTTGTTCAATTTACCACTTGCCTTGGTTCCTTTCATTGACGTTACGCATTTCGAGATTTCTTAAAATTGGCCATCTCCCTACTACGATTCTTTTGCCTTACATTGTGTAGAATATAACATTTTCCTGCTTGTAAAGTTTGAATTGTCACAAAAAAAAAAAAAAATGCACTTGTATTCATGTATTCTTCATCTCTGGTGATTGATGTTAGTACTCTTCATATATTTTCTTCTTTACTTTTTCTGGTAAGCTAGGGATACAGATGGTTGTGTCAAACAATTATTCGTGTATTTTTTCACTCGATTATTGCACTTAAGATATTTCCTTATCAGTGTTTGCTGCTCCACTTAAACACTTGCTTTCACATTCACCTGGTGAGATTATTTGTTGATGGTCATATTCAACACTTTTCACGTATTAAATAAGAGAACTGCCTGTTTGTAAGTGTTAACGGCACTTATGAGGGGGAATGTGTGCAGATGTTGAAGCTATCTCTTGAAGCATGTTCAAGTCACATAATTGTGATGTTTTTGAGAGTAGAAGTGTATACTTGTGCTTTTTCTTTCCACTTGTTTAAATCTTGTTTCTGCATTGCTTGTGAACAGACTAATGCTATATGCATTTAACCCCCCTTGTAATTTTCTTCAGGTAGCTAATGAGCATATGAACGATATTTGCAAAGTGCGCCCATAACCTATTCCTTAAAATGCAGCCCTGTATGTGTGTGAAGACTCTGTTACCTGAGGTAATGTAACTGTTTTCTTGCATTAACCATGCCAGCTGTATGATATACTATGTGCATTTATTTGTTTATATCTGTTGGTAGAACTTTCATACTAAAAGCATGGTGTTAATTGTGCATGTATTCCCTTATATCCATTGGTTATACTAACAGTAAAAGCATATTATTACTGGATGATTCCTTCAAGTTGTTACATTGCAAGCAAGAAGTCATTACTTAGACTGAATACTCAGTCTTTTCACCATTGCCACTTTCTTTGATTCCAAATGTGCAACTTGCTCAACTAGAAATCAGTGCAGTATTGCATAATAGCTTTATCTCCAGTTTGTCACCTTCTCAGCAAGTTCATAAACACATGCTTGTTACAGTTACAATTGTTTCCATATGAAGCTTTGAGTATGGTTTTGTATTCAGTGATTCCAATTCATCAGGCATTACAAATAGACCAGATCATGTTTTTCTAACCCTTGTTAAAACTGACTTCCAAATGAATATATATATATATATATATATATATATATATATATATATATATATATATATATATATATATTATATATATTTTTTTTTTTTTATACTATTCGCCATTTCCCGCGATAGCGAGGTAGCGTTAAGAACAGAGGACTGGGCCTTTTTTGGAATATCCTCACCTGGCCCCCTCTGTTCCTTCTTTTGGAAAATTAGAAAAAAAAAAGAGAGGGGAGGATTTGCAGCCCCCCGCTCCCTCCCCTTTTAGTCGCCTTCTACGACACGCAGGGAATACGTGGGAATTATTCTTAATCCCCTATCCCCAGGGATATATATATATATATATATATATATATATATATATATATATATATATATATATATATATATATATATATATCATTCATGGGGATAGGGGAGAAATAATACTTCCAACTTACTCTACAAGATGCTTCATCCCATTGTATGTTAAAATCTGGTGTGTTTATGGAAAGTTGTTAGCCCAGGTTTGTGGTGTGTAGAACACAAAACTGAGAGGCAGTAGCCAATACGGCTAACAAAATTAATAGCCAGTCCTAACTATTTGACGAGAGAATTTATTAGTCTATGGGGGGGCCATGTGACACTGGAAAAATAATTTTGAGGACGTTTACTCAGTTTGGTTGAAATTATAACTAGTGATTCTTATAGTGTCAAGATTAGATGCTGCATGAATGTAATTTCAAGAAGGAAGTAGGGGCAGGGGGGTTCCAGGATTTATTTTTCAGACTTCAAATACTGGATCATTAGGTGTCATGGCTGCACATAAACTTCAGTGAAATTGATTCATGTGCACAGTTGCAATTATATCTGTAATGACATGAAAAGGATTTTGCAAAATTTATCACGTACCTCGTATAATGTGGAAAGTTTACTGCTCCACAAAAACTGCATTTCCGATTTTTTAGTTACCTCACACTCCTGCTCATTTTTTTGTTCTCTTCCTTTTTTTTTTTTTGGAATCAATTAAGTGCTGAAGGATAATTTGTATTAACCATTATAGTGAAAGAAAGTTTTCTTTTTTAAGGTAATTTTCTTGTGAAAGCCATTGCAATTTGCACATTCAGTATGAAGTGTATATTTCTCCATAACTGAATACGAAACATTTTGAACATCTTACAACAGAGAATGCAGGGTGTGGCTTTTTGAAACCTTAGATGGTAGTAGACCTTGGACTTCAGTTCAGACTAAGGAGGTTAATGAGAATCTTATCACTAGTATGTCTGACAACCCGTCCTCACTTCATGATTATCTTTACCTTCAAAATCTTAATCCGTATTACCTAGAGGCCATAAACTTTTTATAATTTCTGTGAAATTCTGGTAGATAGACCAAATTCTGCCATAAGGATGCATTTGCCCCTTCATGAGCGGGAGAGAAAACTTACCCTGCGATTTGCCTGTCTTTTTATTCTGACTGATGAATAGTGGATGCTTACCTCGGATTTAATTGAAGTTCCTGTGTTAAGTTCTTTAGGTGACTTTTATATGATATACTTTGACGACGGGTGAGGTGCTGATAGCTCTAGTCACTTGGTTAGGATGATTGAAGTCTTTCTTCGACTTCGCCATGATGACAGCCTACCGTTCCTCTTTTTTGGACGCTTTCATATGACTTCAATTCCTTCCGTCATAGTTAGTGTTGACTTGGATCTGCTGGAAGTCCGGACGCCGGTGCCAGACGCAACCCCTAATATTTACCTCGATCAGCTGGGAGACCGCAGTCCGCACGCTAGTGCCAGACGCACAATTAAGTCATAATTCTTCATTACTCTGTCTAATTTAGTCACAGTATAATACTCAGTGTGGACCCAATGTAGTTGAGATATCGCAGGCCTGGTGGTTTTCTTGGGGTGGGGTATTGTAGCCTCGTTGTCACTGCTATGAGCGCCCTCCAAAAATGTTCTCGGCTCTCTTGAAGATAAGACTTACCGCCATTCCGTCAGACATTAGACACCAATTAGCACTTCACTGAACTTGCCTTAGGATGACTGAAACTTGCAGTTTTGTGGCCAGTTAATTGGACTGTGCCTGGTTGGGGAGGGGGTCATGTTCGGCACTGGTGGAGTCGCCTCATTAACTGTGGGGGTGTACATTCTACCGAAAGCATTACTGACATCACCTGTTAACGTACATCTAATTAAAGGTCCCATCTCCTTATGTAAAGGTATCCATATTCAACTCAGTAGTTACAACATGGGACATACAACTGCTGAGCAAACAACTGCATTGTTCCTAACCCTCTGGTCTTTTAAACGTGGACAGACCGTGACTTGACATCTAGCTAACCCAGGGTTGGCACACAGGTCCCTCGTTTCTAGCCTCAGCCATCCCAACCTCGCTTGGTGTTACACTCTCCTCTGAACAGCTTAATAGTAAAATGTACGCAGTTTAGTAGTATAGTAGTGTACAGGACTTCAAGTTTCACAGCACAGTTGGTATTTAGGTATACAAATAACTACAAATCGCGTATCTCCCACATGACAGATATTCCACAAGAGTGTTAAAGACATCTTCATACCATTTAACCTCTTCTTGGTTAGTAAGACTGGTTAAAGATATCTGAATATTATTCTCTCTCTCTCTCTCTCTCTCTCTCTCTCTCTCTCTCTCTCTCTCTCTCTCTCTCTCTCTCTCTCTCTCTCTCTCTCTCTCTCTCTCTCTCTCTCTCTCTTTCTTTCTTTTCTGTGGTATAGTATGATTCAAAGCCAAGTTATTCCATGTTATGTTTTTTTTTTTCCCAAGTGGCTTTGTATATGGACGCGATATGAATTTTAGCTATAACTTTTACATTGGGTAAATTTGCTGAGAAGTAGATTTTTGGTAGTAGGTGTGTTGTTCTGTGTGTAATACAGAGTTCATTCTAAGATATAGTTCATTTGTGTGAAACGTCTGGTTCTATTTCTGATGCTTGATAATTCCTCATAATATCCCCCAAATTTATGTTATCGTTTTTTATAAACGTTTATGAATGGTGAGCTAAAAGTTAAGTTGTTTTCTATGGTTTATTGTCTGTTTTCATAACAGTGCTTCTGTCTTTTCTCATTTACATGAAAATAAGTCTATTATAGACCAGATTGAGGTAATATTTTGGTAAAGGATGGAAACAGTGTGTGTCCCATACTTTCGAAGTTTCCAGAGTTAATGATATTGCTTAGTGTAATAGCGTTAAATGTCTTTTGTAGTAAGTCCGTGTTTGATTTTAATTTTTACTGCTAAGGGCTGATGCAAAATCAGTTAACAGTACCCATGACCTAACGAGAGAATATGAAAATATTTTGGAAAGGGGCAGGTGATAAGAAGTGAATACCAGAGCAAATGGTTGCATTAGTGAGTGGAGCAGATGTTTAAGTGGTGACATGTGTTTGAAGAGATAGAGTGAGCGGTTTGACAAAATGTTCAATATATTAGACGATGGGTAGGCAGATATGGTACGGTTGGGGCAAGATGGCATGTGGAGTAAGAGAAACCTGTTGAGTGGTATGGTGAAAAAAGAGGAAGTGATGAATACCTATCATAGGACGAAGGGTGTTAAAGCATGAGTGGATTGGACCTCAGTTGAGGTTCTTAAGGACGAGGATGGCAGTACTCTTGATCGGGTTGTCAGGTCACTCAGCGTTTTGATTGGTCCATGATAAGGTGCCCCAGGACAAAAAGAATGCATGTTGAGTGCCGATATTTATAATGGCAAGGGTGACAGATATGAGTGCACGAATCACAGATGTATAAAGCTGCTGACTATACCAAGTAAACTGTATGGGACTTTGGTGATGGAGAGAGAGGGTGGTGCCATGCGGGAAAGTGTGGCCTTAGGGAAGTTAGAGGATGTGTGGACTAGGTGTTTCCTTTGAAGGATATTGGTGATAGATATATAAAGAGACTGAATAATATGTAGCATATATGTAAAAGAAACAAAAGCCTTATTGAAGGAGATACGAATATGAGATAATTGGAAGTTTTTCTATGGAGAATAAGTTATGTGTGCGAGTAGGAATGGGGGAGGGTGGGTGGTTACCGGTTGAAGATGGGTCTGAGTGAAGGGCACGTGATTTCACCTTGGTTGTTTAGTCTGTTTGTGGACAGGATGGTGAGTTAGGTGAATGTAGAAGTCTGTGTGTGTGTGTGTGTGAGAGAGAGAGAGAGAGAGAGAGAGAGAGAGAGAGAGAGAGAGAGAGAGAGAGAGAGAGAGAGAGAGAGAGAGAGAGATCTACAGTATACTGGAGGGAGCATGTTCTAGAGGAGGTGAATTAGTTCCTGTTTGCAGATGATACGACTCTGGCGGCGGACTCCAGAGAGAAACTTTAGACGCTGGTGAAAGATTTTGCGAGAGCGTATGTTAGGCGAAAGTCGAAAGTAAATGGGAACAAGATCAAGGGAATGAGGTGCAGCAGGGGAATGGGGCAGGATGGTTTGATTGTAAGTTTGGATGAGAAGAAAGCGAAGTGCTTTAGTTAAGGTGGGAGTGAACATAATAGCGGATAGGAACGTAAGGGTTATAGTGAGTGATTGGGTGGGGGGCTAAGGGTGAGGGTGCAAAAAGGAGTATATGGAAGAAAACGTCTGTCTGTTAAGGTAAAGAAAACGTCTGTCTGTTAAGGTAAAAAAGATTTGTTTAAAGGGATTGTAGTGTCAAAGGTGTTGTATGGGCGAGACCCTTGGACCATGAATGCATGAAGAGCATTGACGTGTTGAAGTGAAATTGCTTGAGGTTAGTATATGGTGTAAGGCAGGTTGATGGTGAAAAATGACGATTGTTAGAGAGATTTGTGGTTGTAAGCACACTTTGATTGAAAGAGTTGACCAGCCCGTGCTGAAAGGTTTCGTACTTAAGAGAGAATGAATTAAGGAAGAATGACTTAAAAGATCAACGTGCCAGAAGTGGAGATAGGAAGGGGAAGGGAGAACCAAGAGGGAGGTGGAAGGGTGGAGTGAAGGAAGGTTTTGGGCATAGTGGGCCTGAACATTCATGAGAATGAGAAGCGTGCATGGAATAGAATTAATAGGATCGATGTGGTGTACAGGGGAAACGTCATATCACTGGGATGATCTAGGACCTATAAAGCGGTCAAAGTAAACCACGGCATAATCTGCGGTCTTGGCTGCCGTTGGAAGGCTTCTAGTTATTCTTGACCGCTTGAGAGTAAGAGAGAGAATGGATACTTGCGTTTGATTTAACAACGTTACTCCGTTCAGATGGGTGAGGAGAATCAGGTGTGCAAAAACACTGGTTTGTTGAAGATGTTTAATAGCTTTATGTACATTAATATGATATGAAATGACCTACTTTTACATGTGATATGAGGGATGAAACATGTTTGAAAGAGGTGTTAACTTCGTGATGAGGAAGTACGAAGAGGATAGTTTCAGATACACTACCGGTGTCAAATATCCTCTTATGAAAGAACCGTAAAGAACGAAGAGTCTATCCTGAGATGGAACTTGCTTTTGAACATGTTAGCGTCGTAGTAACCTAGACTTAGCTCATAGGGCGGCTTGATCCTCAGACCCAAGTTAGCGCCATAAGAAGCATTGTGAAGGTCCACGTCGACTGACACACTTGGGGCAAACACGTTAAGGGGAACTGTAATCTTGGCATTAACCCTCTCAATTTTTTCCGTCGGAGTTTCGACTCTTATATCGGCCATGATTCTGTCTTGGGTATTACTCAAGTGGGTCTCAACAAGGAACTTGACCGGTCCATCAAGACTGAGCAAAATATTGGTAATGTCATCCTTCACGTAATGAGCAGCGACGTTTATAATGTTGTATCCTTTGTAGGGTGTTGTAATCCTTAGGCTGGTGTTGACATTATAAGGAGATGAGAACTCTACACTCAGGACGCCACCAATGGTGTTCTCGCCGTAATTAAGAGCCATCATGAGCTTCATATTTACGCCCATGTCACCAGTAAGGTGAGCCTGTACGCTGACCTGACCACTCGGAATGAAAGGAGACTGTACTAAAGCCATTATTCTCCTCTCTGTTGTGTTGTAGGTCATTTCGAAGGTGTTGACGTCATCAGCGTGTGTTGCAGTGATGTGCATTTCAATAATTTCTCCGAACTTCATGGCAGCTGCGAAATCAAGTCTGTTGATATCCTTGTAGGGCGTTTCAATGTTAAGGGAGAGCTCTCCACCAACTTCCGTCATGACAATGTTGCCATCAACAGCATGCCTGATTTCTCCCATTTGAAGCTCAGCCTTAAGCAACAAATTTGCTCTCTCTCCACTTAGCATTATATTGGCGACGTAATCTTCTGTAAGAAGGGGAGACGCCAATTCAAGTGTCACCAAGCAGTCGGCTGGCAAAGCGTAAGTCAAACGCCAAGTTACACGAGCCTTGTGGATCCCTTCAGGAGTCTCAACGGTAAGTGATGCGACAGCTGCTGCCAGTTCTATAGTAGCATTTATTTTGGGGAGGATTGGGGTGTCGACCTTTAGAGTTCCAATGATGCCAGCTGTTGTATCCAGCTCGAGGAACAAAGAGTAAGTCTCTGAAGTGGTGAGAGACACGTCGAAGGTAATAAGATCGTAAGAATCATTTGGGAGTAAGATGTCGAAGTTAAGTTTACGTGGTCCTTCCACTAGATTCGACTCCAGTTCCATTCCTCCCTGAATGCGATTACTAAGTATAATGAAATTTCCATTTATCTTGTGGGCTTCTTCTCCAACCATGACGATAACAGTGCCTTCGATGTTATCCAGAGAAGGATATTTTGCTTCAATAGAGAGTTGGCGGTGCACGGCTGCCAGTAAGGTATCGAGGTTGAATTTGAAGGTAGAATCAGCCTTGGTGAATTCAGCAGTAATCTCGCTGTCATTAATGGTTAATTTAGCTTCTAAGGAAGTTGGTTCTACCATTTTGATGCTAACATTCACAAGAAGACTCGGTACAGCTTCGAAGGGTGTGACTATTTCGACTGTTCCCTGGTATCCTTCAGCAAGTGACGTGCCAGCTAGGTTGCATTTCAGCACAAGTTTTGTGTTCGAGGGAAGGAGCGCCTCAGCATGAGCCACAATACCACTGTCTGCATTAGACAGTGTGAATAATCCTCCGATATTTTCCAACTGAGGGAATGGTGTCTGTATGATAAGTTTACCTTCAGAGTACTGCAGCCCCTCAGACTGGAAGAGGAAATCGATCAGGAACTTGTTGCCAAAGATGTCTCCTTCTAGTAGTAGTCCACGCTTAGTGTCCTCATCCTTAAAGTCACCACGAAGTTTCACGTTGTAATCATCAATACCGGCTTCGACTGAGATACCTTCCTCTGTGACAGATCGTCGCACACGCAAGCTATGTTCACCGGTGAAAGGCGAAGTCAAACGGGCTCTAACACCTGAGTCATAAACAAATTCGGCTTTGAGTTTTTCGCCCACCACACCCAGTAGAATATCAAGACGGGTAACAAATTCACTGTTACTCTCGAATCCGTAACTTATGTCGTAGCTTAGTCGTTCGTAGCTAAAATTAGGGATCACTAATGAGCCAGAGAACCCTGACTTGAACTTATTCTTCCCCCGGAGAGAGAAATTAATCTCGCTGGCCTGGCTGTATCCCACAGTCACAACATATCTTTCATCATTACGACGAAATGTCATTTTTATTGGGTGTGACATGCTACTACCCTCTAACTTGACCCGTACGAAAAGAGCCTTTCGTGCCGGCTTTTTAAAAAGATTGCTTATCTTCAATCTAAATTCATTTAGTCGTACATCAAAGTCTACTTCCAATGCTTCGGAACTGAGTCTTGCATCCATTGTAATTCGTAAGCTTTTTAGTCTGTCAAAGGAAGTATCCCCTACAATGTCAAAATACAGCCCATCTCTTGTGAGTTGTGCTCTTAGATTAAAGTCGATTATGATATCATCAAACTGAAAGAGAAAGCTTGCGAGTGGCCTGTTATTATTAGTCCTACGGTTGAAGTTCCTATTGTAAAAAGCGGTAATTTGAATTTTTTCCCACCCCGGAGCTCTGAAAGACAAGTGAAATGATGACCTACTAGTCTGAAGATTAAATTTGCCTTCCAAATTATACTGGATATCGTTTCTCTTAATAGTAACAGTGGCAGCGTAATTTCCCCATTTAGCTTGGACGTGTAGGGACTTCAGCACTTCGAAAGGTGTCGTTAGCATAAGTTCTAAGGAGCCTTCCCATATTCTTTTAGAATTGAGTATGAACTCCATATCAACCTTTCTTTCACCTCGCGCGTACTGGAGATGAAACACCTTCACCTTACCAGAGCGGCTGAATTTTGATTGTTTTCCCATGGATACTTCGAGGCATTCAAACTTCTCGAAGGGAGTGGTAAGCTCAGCTGAGATTTCATCAGAAGTTATATCGAGAATGAATGCTATAATGGTGTCATTCCATTCAATTCCAGAGGAGTGGTGGAAGTATTCAGTGTAGTTAGAATTAACATACACTCTAGCATGAGAGAGCACGTTGAAGGAAGAGTCCATGATAAGCTCACTTTCGAAATCTTCGGGGGTCGTCTTCCTGATCCATTTGATATTCAGGTTTTTAGGTTCGGCGTCAGGGACAACTCTGGAATATTTCGCTTCCACATGATTGTCGGTATCGTTGGAAATATCGTAATTCACTGTAATGTGAATGTCAGCAAGATATATGGCCTTTACCTCAATGTTTCCATTTAGGACGTCATAGTGTGCACTGTGGCCCCATTGAACTTTGATATATTGTTCTGTTTCACCAATATTTGCAACTGCTGATATAGACCTGCTCGTTATATCCCTAAAGTCGTGTTTAAGTGTAAACTTGACAGTTGGAAGACCTGGGATGTTCAATTCTGCTGTATTTAAGGAATCCTTAGGGTAGAGGCTGGCAAGATTTATGTCTATTTTAGACTCCATGCCCTCTATCTTAATCAGGCTGTAAATGACGAATTTATCATTGAAGTCGAAATTCCCAACTACGGAAAGTGAACTGAAGTTGGGAATGTTAGAGGATGCCGACCATGCGAATGTAACAGAACGTCTTTCAGCATGTCGACTGAATTCCTCAAGGTGGTATCTGCCTTGATATTCTCCGTACATAAATGTTCCTTCAATTGTGAAAATACCGTCAACTCCCATGTTCCATTGAAATGTAAGCAATAATTCATTTGCCATGAAGGGTCCAGCTTTGAAACCTCCTTCAACAATAACATTTCTAGTACCACTGAAAGTGGCTTTCAGTTTTAACATTGCGTAATTAGACTCTTGTCCTACCTTTATGTAATAGTCATTTTCCTCCCTTAGGATTCTCCATTGAAGGAGAATATTTTCCGCTCCTGTGTTTGGAGTCAGCAGGAGATCAGATTCATATATGCCAAGCTTACCATGAACTATATATTGTATTTCTCTAATTGTTAGTTCAGCGTGAACTTGCTCCATATCCTGCATGTTCCAATTCCCAGAAATACGTTTCCAGGGAGACTTCATCGTATCAGGAGTTGTTATTCTCATATCGATGTCACCCACTATGTTGCTGTAAGCAAAGTCCAATTCAAGTTTATACAGTTTGCTTGGTTCAGGTGTAAATTCGATCATGAAGTGTTTACGTTCCTGAGTCGTGTCCAGCTCAACGCTAACATTCATCGTCAGTAGTGTGTTTAGGACTTTGTTATTAGATACGTCATCCAGTGTTCCTTGTGCTCGTAAACCTGTTTCTGATGCATCAGCCCTAAATTGTTGGTCCGTTGAGACTCCCTGGTTCCTGACACTGAAGTTCACAGAAGAATATCCATCTTGTTGGTAGAAGATTATTGTCTCATGATCATCTCTGCGCGCGTCGATCTGCAGGTGAGCCTTATTGTTAGCGATGTCACCGGTAAAGTCTAACTTTAGAATTTCTTCGTCGTTAATTTTTGTTATGCTGAGTACAGTTAATAGTGGGTGAGTCTGAATGTGGTATTCACTATGGAAGTTCCTGAGGATCTCAAAGCGGGATGTGATTGTGATTTCTCCCGAATAGATACCCAAGTTGACGGATCCTTCAGTATTTTGATGTGCATTAGGAACAAGAAGATGACTCTTAATGCCTTCGTACGGGCTGCATTCAAAAAGAAAATGGAAATTAGACGATGAGGATATATCTAGTTTTGCTAACAGCATCATCATATTATACTCAAGATTTATATCCACGGTCCTGTACTTCTCGGAAGGTGTTTGAATGTGCAGATGCATTTTACCCAGCGCACCAAATGTAAGTGAACTGTTGATAAGTATTCTTTCTTCAATAATATCCCCAGTAGAATATCCATGCAAGGTCTCCTCATCCAGTATGCCTGCAAGAGCCAAATACTTCCCTCCCTGGAATTCGCTTTGAACTTCAACACTCACAGCATTTTCTGTGTCTTTCTTTTCCACTGAAATGATGACATAGTTATCATTCCTTCTCCACTCTGCCTTATAAGTCCTGTCGTTGATTTTTGTGATTTCCATTGAAAAATCTTTTGCTGGTTCAAATGGAGTTTTCACTTGGAATCTCACAGAATTAAAGCTTGTGAGTAGTGAGGCCTTTGCTTCCTCACTCATCATTTTGAATTCAAGAGATCTCTTAGCACGGTCTAGGGAACCAAATAAACCTAAATTATGAAGACCAGTGATTGGAGTTCTCAAATTAAAGTCTATTGTGCTTCCAGTCAGTTTACCAGAAATTGCGACTGCCCTCACATTTTCATCTTTTTCCAAGGAAATTTCCAGCATCTTCTCGTCGTTAGTAAAATCTGCTAAAGCTGCAAGCTTAACATTAGTCCATCCACTGAACGGAGATGTGAGGTCCAACTTAAAGTTTGCAAGTTTTTCTTCAATATAACCAGCCACAAAAAAGTTATACACTTGCTCCCCAAAAGTAATATAGGCTGCAACCAACTCATCCCTATTGTCGATATCATATTTGGCCATGACGGACGTATTTTCCAAGGAAGGGAAGGGTGTAGTTGCTTGAAGGTTGAAGTTGGAGGCTCTGGCCGACGTATTGAGAGTTCCCGTCAGAAGATAGTTGTTCTCATTGTAGATCGTGTGTACGGTGATATTCTTGTTGCTTTCTGTCCAGTTGTACGTAGCAGCCAGAGAAAGTAACTTTAAGGTTTCAAATGGCGTTGTCAGCTCAATCTTAATGTTCTCTATGTCATAAAGACCATGAGCTGAGAATATCCAATCTTCTGAAGGTAAATGGATGTTAACACTAGCGTCCAGAGTCTTGTTTTCTTCGTCCACACGTAAGGTATATTCAGCACCTAAAACTTCAAAGCCTTCAATTGGAGTATCAATTTTGAAGGAGCCACCCTCAAGTTTATGATATGCTTCGACCCTGACGGTCTTAGCTAATTCATCTTTCAGAAGAGAGATCTCAGCAGATTTAATGTCAGAGATGAGGTCATATTTGACGTCAAGCATGAGCCTTTTCAATCCATCAGTTGAAGTTTCTAAATCCAGGCGGAGGTTGGAGTTTAACCGAGTGAAAATGGCATTAACTCCAAGTGCAACTTTGTTTTCATTTTTCTCAATGTTTAGCAGACATTTGATGCCATTGTTCATGACATCTAATTTGCCTCTTACTTGAAATTTTTGTATTGTCGGAATAGGAGTTGACAGCGTTAAGGAAATAGATTTGTTTTTAAGGGAAAAATCGGCATAGAAATCAAACCTCTCCTTTCCATTTTCCAAATTGACCTGAACTTTGTGTTGATCCTCAGCAACTGTGTAGTCACCTACCATTTTCACTGTCTCAAAGCCTTCAAATGGAGTAAGAATGTCAAGTTGGACGTTGTTGTCGTTAACTTTTGCAACGACAGAGAAGTTCTGGACTTCGCCCTCAATCTTCACGTCCATATCAGCTGTTTTAACTCCACTTGTGAAGTCATATTTAGCATAAACCTCAGCGGTAGTGTATCCTGGGATAGGAGAACTTATTATCACCCTCACGAATCCTGTTTTGTGAATTAACTGACTCGTCACATCAGCAGAATATGTAATGTCGTTTATTGTGAGTGTAACGTGAAGGCTCTTTTCTGTATCGATGTTTGACTCCAAGATTAGTTCAACATTAGCAGCATCGGCAAGTGGTGTCTTGATGCTTACTTTGAGCTTGGGTTGATTGTTGAATAGAACATCACTGCTAATCTGATAGCTGTCATCTCCATGCAGTAACTCAGCGTTTGCAATCAGGTGGTTATTTTCGTAAGTGTAGTCACCGTTCAGTGCAGTCTTTTCCCACCCAACAATTGGTGTAGTGATTTTACCAGCAATAGCATTCTCATCTATGTTGAACTGGGCCTCATATGTGTTTACAATTCCTTCCTTGTCGTAGACAAGGACTGCCATGTAAGGCATGGCGGTAAAGTCAAAGTTTCCTTCGACAGAAACAGCAGTCCAGCCAGTAATAGGGGTGGCAATTTTGGAGATGACATAGCCTTTCAGAGGACTTTCGGCAGCAGCTTCCAGTTGCCAACTGTAATCAACATCGTTGACATAAGCCTTTACTTCTGCAGTTTTTATAGCACTCGACATATTCCAGTGGGCTTCTCCGCCTAGCATCTGCACACCTTCGAATGGTGTGGTGATATTTGCTGTCATTTCATAAGCAAGAGGATCAACAAATGCTCCACTGAAGTTAAGTTCTGCGGCACCATCGTTGAAATTGATATGAATTTTTTTCAAAGTCTGAATATCGTACTTAATGCTGATATTCATGTCACTATTTTCGATGAAGTGAGAGAAGAACTTTATTTCAATATTAGCCTTTGTACTTTGGTAACTCCAGTTACTGGAAAGATTCACCTTTTTTCTGTCTATGATTATGTCGAGAGTAAATTCATTCTCATTTAGTGTACTGTTAAGCGCATACTTTCTCGAGTCGATCATGAATATAGAGTTGACACTGAATGGTGTAGTCGTGACATTATATTCACCGGCGAATGAAATATGCCGTGCAACATCGAAAGGCAGCTCAATATCTAAAGACCACATTGCCGCCAACATATGACCAGAGAAGTATCCCGTCAGTCTGTATGTTTCATACGTACTTACTGCTAAATGTACCATTTTCTTATTGGAAACAATATCATAAACGGCTTCAAACGTGATCGGTTCAACGAGGTAAGTCGAATGGATTTCAGCACGAGCTCCCACCTTTCCCTCTTCCCATCTTCCACTTACATCCACCGTTGTTCTGTTAGTTCCGTGGATAACCACGGCAGTAACAGCCTTTTGCGGTTGGAAGTCGATATTAAGTTTATAGCCTAGAGGCTGCCAGAATGGAGTAATAAGATTAGATTCGGTGTAGAAATACGATGTGTCAAATTTGGCTACGGAAGCGATTTCAATAATACTTCCTGGTTTATACTCGATTGTGAGAGTCGGCTTGTATTCGATCCCATCGTCTTCGTGGTGAAGGTCAACCATGATAGTTTCAGTCCATGATGTTCCAACTATTACCTGAGCGTGGAACTGACGGGAGCTTTCAGAGATCCTGGGATCAATGGTTCCTGTAACATGAACAGCTTCGGTGTCCCTCGTGTATTCCAGCTCATGTACATAAGCAGTATCAGCGTGTGTCATTTTGTTTCTAAGCTTATATACATCATTAACGATAAATGAGTTCTCCCAGTTGAGTAAGTCGATGTAGTTAATTATGTGATCAATTTGCACAGACACAGTGTCTTTGACAAGTGCAACCTTAGAGGCCCAGGTGTTTTCGCTCCTCTGGCTTTCAATGTTTATCGCAATGTCTTCTAGTCCACTTAATGTAGATGTCATATCGACTTGAAGATTAACCAAGGTGTTAACAGTGTCAAGAAGGCCATTTACAGAGATGGTAATGTGGTCGTCATTGACAGTAGCTTCTACTGCTGAAGTAATCTGGTTATCAGCAATTTTGTGATTTAAGGAGAGGGTGGCATTGCTCTCAGGTGTGATTAAAGAGGTAGTTAGTGCTATGTCTTCTCTGGAGATGATGTGGCCCTCAGCTTGCATGTTTACTGTGCCGGAAGTGATCCAGATTCCGGAAATTTCGGACTCTGATGTAAACTTCTGACCGTCATACGTGTGGGCAAGAGTTATAGTCACAGGAGATGTGAAGGGTGTGATGAATCGCAAGTCTCCTGTGATGGCGGTTGAATCCTCTGTAATGGTTTTCTCACCGTTCACGTTGAGCATTATTTTCTTCTCACCCACCTTACCTTCAGTAACCAAGGCTAGATGAGTACCATCGTAAGTATATTTGATATTGCCATCAATCTCTGGTAGAATAGTTGTAGGAGTTATTATTTTAAGTTCAAGAGTTGAAGTTTGCACTTCCCCAATCTCTATCTGACCCATTAGGGTAATGGTGGATACCTCGGCACCATATTTTGCCTCCAGACTGGTAGATAAAGCTGTGTCAACAAACTCGTGGTGCAGAGTAACGAGTATTTCCTCTGTGAAAGGAGAGATGAAAGTGGCACTTGCATCAACACCGTTTTCAGAAGGAGTAACTTGGAAGTTACCCTTCATCTCTTTGTCGTTCCACAGTCCATTGATATTGGTATTGATGGTGGTTTCAGCCATGGTATGATCCAGTATGAAACTAATACGCTCGAAACTTTCAAAATTGCTACTGAGGTTAATTTCTGTATTCATTGCATTGTTAAGGAGACCTGGCTGTAACTTGCCATTGATTGCCAGAGACATCAGTTCACTGTTCTTCCATGTGACTGCAGCACGACTGTTAATCTCGTAGTCCTTCACAGAGACTGTGAATATGGCATCTTGCTTTTCCCAGCCTATGAACGGTGTTTCTACTGTAGCAGCCAAAGACTTGGTATCGTCGAGTGAGTAATGAACACTGGCGAGCATTTTCTTGTTGGGAGCCCACATGGCTTCCATTTCCACTCCATTATCAAGAATTTTGCCAGAAGCCGACAATTCTTTCTCAGCGAACCTACAGTGAAAACAGTTATTGCAATCATAGCATAATAAATGAGATGAAATCGTTTGTCACACTTCTATCTAAGACACTTGGAGAGATATCTTTAAGGATATTTTAAGTAATTACTTACTTTAGGGTTGCAAGAACTTCTACAGGTGAGATGAGTCCGTCAACAACAATAGCTTTTGTTGGGTCAACGTCTCTGTCCCATTCTGCGCTCATATGTAGTTTCTTGGCTTTTTCAGCTTCTACTATCTGGAAGGATTATGTAGATGGTCACATGGCTTTAAAGATAAAAGTATTCCTATTTTACCACAGTCCTAGTTCAGCATGGAGGTTGTATTTTTTTTAAAAGAAAAATGACTGCTAATGGGTTGTAATGCCTTAGAATCATGTGTCAGCAAATTGATATCAGGAAAGAGTAATTTGTTTGCATAAAGATTTATAGAACCATTGAGAAATTAATCAGGAAAATTTCATGTATAAACAGAAAAGTAGTTAGTCTTACGTAAGTATAAATAGGAAGGTATTTAGTACTTACATATGCATTAACCAAGATGTGTTTGATTGCACTGATATCAACGAGGATTGAAGTACGTGTTCCCTCCATCTTCAGGGTGTAGTCTTGACTGTTGAATTTTATCTTGAGGTCAGCGGTAGCTTTTCTATTATCAGCATAAATGCCAGAACTGATCTTCATCTCATAGACTGAAGACTTGAGAGAACCGTCAACAGCAGCATTGATTTTGCCTGGCACAGATCCGTTCATCAAGGTTCCGTCGAAAATCCAACTTTCCTCTCCATAAGTACCAGTCACCTGGAAATTGTCATTTAGCTTATTTCTGTCATTAGATCGTCTTCGTGTATCATGTTCATGAACACCTCGAGGAAAAGGTTTTCAAAGTATGGCATTACGCTTGATAGACAATGTGTGAAAGATATGAGTGCTAAAAGCGTCAGAGGAAGTGTTATTTCTCAGATGGTTTCAATAGGATTTTTTTTTTTTTGTTAGGTTCTCATTCAGGTACCTAGTCTATACTGCCCGAGTAAGGGGTTGCTTGATCTATCAGGAAAGTTCCAGATAATGTTAGATAAATGTTTTACCTGGGTCTTGTAGTGGCCATCATCCACCTTAGAGTAAACAAGACTGATGGCATAGTCCTTCCCAAGTCCAGTGCGAACGTGGGATTCAATCTTTAGCATGTTGCTGTCAATTTGAACCTTTTGTGAAGCAAGATAATCAATTCCCATGCTGGACAGTTGATTGCCAGGTAAACATTAAGGTCTTTGTTTTCACTTTCATTGTTGTAATGGAAGATTTCTTGAACATTCCAAACTGTTGCTCCATGAGTTACCTTCCCAGTGCTTTCCACATGTTCATCGGAAATCATGGTTTGGCAGTCGATAGCCAGTGCCATGTCTGCAAATTCTGTGGATGTCATTTCAAACTGGACGGAGTATGTGGTCAACGAGTCATTGAGTTCCTTCTTGGCTAAGGCAAAGTGTTTGATCAAATGGGTTTCTTCAGTAAGGCTGTATTCAATGTCAGCCATGGACGATATGATAGATTCATGATCAGATATCTTTCCGCCGAAAGAACCATGAGCATTGATCATTTCGCCACTGGAAGAAGCCAGAAGTAGAGAGGGCTCGAACTTTATCAGTCCCTCTTCGTGTGTTTTGAGTCTTGTTTCCAGTGTGTATGTTTCGTTTCTCTCCATTATCAGCTGAACCTTGAGACTTTTATCATATTCTTCCCATACATACTCAGCAACACCCTGGCCAGACGCAAATGGTGCGTGAAGATCGACGGTTATTCTTCCTTCAAACGTGGCAATAGCAAGAGATACCTTGTGGTCCACTTGAGACTCTGGGGTGTCGAACATGAGAGTCATTTCGTTTTCTTCACGAGTAAATCGCAAGGCGTAACCGGTCTGAGTGTCAGTTTTCTGAAGATGTATATGTGCAGCAAGAGGTCCTGTGTAAGGGAAAATGTGGCTACTAGAGGAGCTTGGGTTGTAACTTAATCCGGTACATAGTTCGACACCGGCAATTTCCCTGCAGTCATCGTACACAGCTTGGTTTTCTACTTCTTTTTGGATCTCTTGGTCATCTGTCAGGTAGAAGAATTTAGTGCTAACGTCGATTATCTCGACTTTCTCTTTAGGTGTCTGGAGGGCAATGTCAACAAGTTGACCTCCGTTTATTTGGACTCTGCCATCAAGGAAGGTGGACGTGTGGAGAGTAGAGGAAATCTTTAGGCCAGTGCGAGTGACATGAGCATCCACGACCATGAGGCCATCCATTTGTATGGCTGCAGAAGGATGGAAATGACCCTCAACGGTAAAATTCTTCAGGCTTTCAGCCTCAAAATTACTGTTCATTCTGAGGGCAAGCGTTGCTATACCCTGAGCAGTGAGAGTCAGTGGCAGGCCAGACACTGTAGGGATGGAGTAATGAGTATCAATCAGTTGGTGTGATTTTGTATAGTCGACCTCACCTTCACGAGCAAGATCCATTAAAACCTCCAATGGGTTAGAAGCTCCAGTACTCTTCATCAGTTCCTCTAAGCCATGGAAATGGTTATAGTATAGTTCATTGCCAAAGACGCGGAGGTAATAAGATCCTTCTGGCTCATCGGTTACTTTATCAATGATTCCCTCAAGAGTTGTAGCCTCTGCGTCAGGTTTGGCTTGACGCATGGTTCGTAGCATACCTTCTACGGTCTCTTCTGGGAAATAACCATCAGGTCCAAAGAATCGTTCAAGATAGGCTTCAAAGCCTTCAATCCGACCTCCAATCTCAAAGAGATTGACGGATTCGCCAAAGAGGTCAAGAGTGAGGTCGAGCATTGCAGATCTTGGAAGATATGATTTCCTAGAGAAAATGACATTGCTTTCAATAGCTGCTCCTGCATTTAGT
The DNA here is from genome assembly GCF_036320965.1 of Panulirus ornatus. NCBI lineage: Eukaryota > Metazoa > Arthropoda > Malacostraca > Decapoda > Palinuridae > Panulirus > Panulirus ornatus. The sequence continues at coordinate 10,903,015 of NC_092237.1, forward strand.
TCATTCATAAAGAAGGAAGACTCAAAATTGCGAGAGAACTTTAGAGCTTCTGTGCTGAATTTCTTTTGGAGGAGTTCCTCACCAATCATTTCACGTACCCACTGTTTGCTTGCAGCAGCTGACTCTTGCATGTTGGTAAGGTGAGTCCAGATGAAAGATCCAACTTGGTTTACACCTTCTGAGGTAAGACGATCCTTGATAGTGTTGATGATAGTAGGAGTTGGGCATGTCATGACAGCAAGGTAAGCAGCAATACGAACTTCGGAGTCTTGTGTTTCGTCTTGGAAAGCGGCCAAAAGGTTTGAGCGATCATATTCACAAGGAGTGTGTCTCCAGGCTTCAATAGCGGCAACTCGGACCTCCATGGCGTTATCTTCAGTATAGCATCGTTGTAGAATGGGCGTGGCATTAACCCAGTGTCCAGCATTTCGGAGAGCTTTTAGAGCAATTAAGACTTTCATCTTTTCCGCTTCATTTATGGCAGCACAGCCAGATCCAAGTTGTGCTTCGATGGCTCGAAGAACCTGTTGAACACCTGCATCAGCCCCACAGTCGGAATGTAGCTTGCAGTAGGTGTTCACAAGTGCTGAGGTTCCCAACATTGCTTGTTGACTGGGAGTCTCCATGAGCGGCTGTAGGAAGGATAGCAGTTTGTCATTAGGAAAATCGTCGGATTACCTTCTAGGTTTATGAGAATGAACGAAGAAATCTTTCATATATCGCTCAGAAATTCTTTTTAAACTACTTACAACAAGGGCAGTAAACATGTCAGAAGTTGGGTTCTTGAAGAAGGCAAGTGAAGTAAACCAGACATCAGCTTCAGCAGGTGTCATATCCCCACTCATAACCATGTCCTTAACCACACCAACAGAAGCAGCTGTTCCGACCAGAGGCATAGCGTCAAGTAGGAACTTGCGGGAATGTATGTCTTCGGTGTTAGTATAAATAGTGCTGAGCGTTGGGTAGTCTAAACCCTTGAGGGAGGCTACGAGAGTGGAGAAGAGGGCAGGAACCTCAGGACGGATTTCTTCATGTGCTGCAATCTCTAGATCGCTCAGAAGCTTCTCGATGGCCTCAATCTGAGTCTCTGCTTTGGAGGCAACAGTTGGCTCGAACACCAGAGGTCTTGAGACGATTTCGTTGTCTGATGAATAAAAAGTTTTAGAAATATTAGTGTATTGACATTGGAGGGAAATAATATTTCAAGGTTTGTAGAGCAACCGAATCTGGTACAAAATACATTTGATTTCTGACAAAAAAAAAAAATACAAATTTTCTATAGGAATATAAACTTACCGGGAACTGGGAGGGCTGGACCGTCCATAGACACAAGTGACAACGTGGTCTTTACGGTGGTCACAGCTCCACCCTCGACGCTGGAGAAGGGGCGATACTTGTGGATCTCCACACACTCTGCTGTCCTTAGGACTCCTTCTTCTATTCTTTGGATACACTTGTTCTCACTGTTAAAGACAGAGAGGCTCTGCACGGGAGAGTCAGTGTCGTATGGCTTGGAAGCAATGTAGGCTGCGGGTTCAGGTCGATTAGCGCAGGAGGAGAGGTCTTTCACCTTCTCGACAGTCATCACGTTCTCTTCCATGAGACTTTTATAATGAGTCACACAGACGCCAGAAATGTCAGTCTCTTGGACGTCCTGGAAAGTTATGGGCCATGGAATAGATAACCAACTTTTCACTAATATCAACAATAATACAAGGCTAACTGTGTAAAATTTGTATGGTCTTCAGAGCATATTCTCTCCATTTCTTTATACGAAGAACAGATGCACCTGAATAAAGAACGTACCTCTTTATCCTTGCGAGTCATGGAGTTCTGGAAGGTAGAGAGAACACCTCGCTTTATGTTGAGGACCCAAGCAGGCTCGGACACCTCGCCGCAGATGCTCTCCACGCGACCATCTTGGAATGAGAAGCGCAGGGGAGACTTGGTGATGGCGGCAGCGAACTCCTCCGCGTGGGACGAGCCCTCCAGAGTGACCTCGGTCAACTGAAATATCGACAAGATCGCTCACATCCCTGATACTCATCTCAAGGTTATGAATACAAATATTGTCTGCTTCGGTATCAGAATGATGAGTCGTTTCCTAAATAGTTATATGATCAGAATAGCTTTATGGTACGTCTGTTTACAATAATGACAAGCTATGTTAAGTCTTAACTTACTCGGTTTATATAAATTGTCCAGGGTAGCTCAAGAGTGTCACTGGAATCATTGTTAAGTTTCAACTTAAGACTGACCTTATCTGTATATGACTGTAATTATGACTGGTCAGCTTTAGCTTAAGACAATATGATATGTGTATCTGGAGCTCAGACTGTAGTTTTGGCATTAGTCATCTGAAATTCAAGACTTTCAGTGAAGTCTTGTAAGTTGAGTCTCACATATGATTATCACTTGAGTGAAATGAATGTTAAGCCGATGGCCGTAACCAGGATTCGAACCTGTGCGCTCAACCCTATGGCGGCCCATGATTGCGTTACGGTCAGGAACGCTAACCGCAGCGCCACCTTTGTCATTTGTCATTCAGAACATTCACGATCTTGGTCAGTTGTAGTACAAGATGGTGATCAGGATGTGTGAGTTTGGATCCTAAGGGTATCCTTGAAACCAGTAATGCATGCAACCATGACCGCTGATCTCAAGTGAGGTACTCATTTCAGAGGTAAGACTTTTGCTACCGTGGTAGTCAGTCACGACACCCTTGACATCGTCTCCACAACATAAATGACGAAGGGGGAGACATGGCCTTTGCCTAGCTCCTGGTGAAAATGCTCAGTACATATCCTGATAACGTTACTTAATTGTAATGCTGCGACAGAATGAATGTTCTAACTTGCTGTTGTCCACTGTTTGGATGTTCAAATGCAACATAGGATCAACTTTCTTGTTCTCAAGAACATCTGGGTGGAAAAAGAAAATAGTTCCACCCTTTACATGTCTCTTCCATTTATAGGTTTCATATGCAGATATGATTCGTAATTCGATGAACTCTCTTTAAAAAATGCAACTTTCCCCAATGGTAATTTTCTCGCCATGATACCGCGGTTATCTTTTTTGAGAAACTTGAGCTTGCATTTGCTGAACATCTTTACTATCTAAATACACACACAAAAAAAATCATTTTGGTGGCCTCACCAGTTGAAGGCTGACAAGACATCAAGAACTCACCCTGAGAGTGTACTCGCAGGGAGCGGTGACGTCAACGTGAGCGTTGGCCGTGATGTGCATGCGGGCGTCATCATCGAAGGTGCCCAGGAGGGCGGTGGAGGTCGTCACGGAGTATTGGTATACATAGCTCTTTCCTGGTTTGTGGTGGAGGGTGGAGCAAAGGTAAGAGTTACATTACAGTTGTACATATTAAAGATTACATTTTTCTCTTAAGTAGTGAACTACAAAAATAGCACAAGCTCGTTGTTGAGGAATCCGATTTTTCTTTGATATTCCGGTAGAATAAGATTATTGAAATTGTTCAGAAGGAAATTTAAGATCATGCTCGTAACACCAGATGAAGCTACTGTAGCTCTTGTGCTAATTCTATGCAGTATCACTGAAGAGGATTTGCATGCTTCTCAGTTACAAGATAATGCCAGTAATATAACATCATAACAACAAACTCGTGGATTCTCACCTGTTTCATAGGAAAATTGGTTGGCATCTGTGCAGTGGACCGCACACGTCTTCCGCAGACCCGTAGGTACTGAAAAAGGAACACATTTGAATCACGAAGGCTGCCAGAATTCTATACAACACTGGACATTATATCAACTGCTCTTGTACTCCCCACAGAACACGTACAACTTTTCGGCCACCCTGTATTCATAGGTTGTCAATGGGATTGTGGTTTGTGACAACACTTTGCATATGTATGATTAATAGTGTGATGTCTCCCCCCTTTTGTAAGGCTTTCGCTTCATATTTCATCCGACTTAGCTTTTACCAATATATTACATATTCCATTTGTGTTGCAGTTAAAGTGGTTTCGTCAGAGGGCATTAGATTTCGGAACCATACGTTAAAGTTGACATCGTCTAGTTGTAGCGTACAGTAACTTAAGAGACTAAAATGTTTGGAAAAGGCCTTCTGGTAGAAAGTAAGTCTTGATTAGTTCTCAAAACATAGCAGAAAGTAAACCTTCGTGCGGTCCTTATTCATTCTTACATTGTAATTTCCGCTTTGAAGTATCGCATCCGCTCCTCAAGTACGGTGCAATAATGTTATTTGAGCGAGTGTTTGTAAGGTCTTGAAACTCTGAAACTCGGCCGTCTCGAGGACGCAACCAACCCAAAGATAAAATATCACTCGGCCGTCTCGAAGACACCACCAACTCACCTAAGATAAGATGCCACTCGGCCGTCTCGAAGACACCACCAACTCACCTAAGATGCCACTCGGCCGTCTCGAAGACACCACCAATTCATCTATTGCACAGCACTACACACTGCTGTTAGGCTACCTCGCAAGGGGCTTATGTCACATTACTCATCTCTTACGCAAGCTTCACTGGGGCCCTTTGGCAGTTTGCTCCTCGGCAACCACTTGCTTGAGCTCCTACCGTAGTAACTAATGGAAAATGTAACGTTCTCTACATTATTACCTTGCCCCTGTTTGGAGGAGCAGTACATGATTCATCACTGTCGTCCAGAGGAGCCTACCGAATCCGAGTATGAGTTCTGCACAGGGGCTTGCACCTTTTGCATCACAGTATTGCAGCATATAGAGACGAATACCCTCGTTTGATACCAGACAAACTGAGTCACGGCACAGACATGATTTATGATCCCGATATTTGGATGGTGAAATATACTACATTATCGTTCCTGGTGCCTGACTTGTGTTGTGCACCATACTTATTCCATGTTCTTCACTGACTCGCTCAGGATTCCTGCTGCTTTTCCAGCGTTAGACAGTTACATTCTGAGCAAATAAATTTAACTTTTTTTTTTTTTTTTGCGTAACTCGTAGTGATCAGCATTCAAATGTCCGTTCATGGGATGGTTCATGAAGCATTGCGCAGCACTCATCCTGGAAACCTCTAGCTTGCATGTCTAAATACCTCAACCCAGAAATGGTTTCCGGTGATGTGTCAGCACTAGTTTTGATGGAACTGATTTTTCAAACCCTGTAAATGGGTTCCCGTAGATATCCTCGGTGGTTACCATTCATGCACCATTGCGACTTCTTTTAAAGAACACTGGCTTCGCTTCAGGATACTACTTAGTTCGTAGCCATTTCAGATAAATCGACAGACTGTGTTCTTCGTTTTAAAGGCAGAGTGATCTCGGGACTTATCCTTATGGTGAATTAAAGGACGTGCTTATCCTTATGGTGAATCAAAGGTACTACTTATTGCACATACATTGTACCACTGAGATATCCGTAAAAGCTGTTTTATATATACATATAATGCAGATGTGATAATGACTCCCTGAGTGAAAGGGTATAAGAGACTCACAGATATCACCAAAGACTGAATTCTTTTTTCTTTTTTCTTTTTTTCTCAATCTGACATACCAATTCATTCACGGGGCGAGTAGGTTGTCGCTTGATGAAAATAAAGCACCGGAAAACAAGCTCAGTGCTTCAGTTTCATCGAGCACTTTGGAGTTCTCTCTCTCAGATCACTAGAAAGGATGTAAGTGGAAGCTGAGGCGGTCACTTTTCGAGACCGGCAGAGTTGCACATTTGAATCTTTCAAAAGTGGTATGGGACCTTGCTTTTATTGGAGATTATTCTCTTCTTGAATGAATCTGAGAATAATTTAAGATCATACCCTTTCATAGAGCTGAACGTAATCCCTTTCAGGAAAATGGAACTGTTATCCGCTGAATAATATGATATATAGTCTACGATAGCTAAAATGACACCACTTAAAACCGTGTTGTGATACCTTATTCATCCCGCAATTTCTGTAGACTTGAACCTTATGAGACTCGGACTGATTACCTATGGATGATTTATACTCGAGGTGCTCACCCTTACACAACTCGTTGTCCCCTTTCAAGAAACAATGATGCCTCATCTCCATCTCGTAAAGGTGTTTCCCTTGATATGAGCAATTATCTTTTTAAACGCCTCACCCCCCCCCCCCCCCCCCCCCCCCATTACCTCACCTCCACCCCTTCACAGAATTATCTGTGTCACCACCTCACAGAAATGGGGTAAAGATCAAATGATTTACCGTGAAGAGAGAATGAAGTTTACAGAGACTGAAAAAAAAAAAATGGTCAAGTACAGGACAACAGTAACACCTATGAACTTATGTTAATTGCACTCCACAGGCAGGTGTTAAAGACTGCAAGTCTCATTGTTTACGATTCCTATTTTACCAGCATTTTTACTTCTTGTGATGTCCGCACCTACCAAAGTAGTAAAAAAAAAAAAAAAAAAAAGAATATCCGTGAATTGACTTACTTGAACCCCGCAAACTTTTCGCTGCCTTAAAGTAAGTGAAACCTTCTTTGTTTTATGATCGTCGTATAATCCTTTGTTGAGTATACATGCATTATTTCCTTATTATTGATATGGCATAGAAAACCGAATATTTCGCAGGCTGCTCTATTGCCAGCATTCTTAACACATTGAATGGAAACCTCCGTTGCACTGGCAAGTTTCTTATATTAGAATTATTGCAACACTTGACACACTTCTTATGCATGACAACAAATCTTTGAGAGAGAGAGCCAGGTCTTCCATCATAAATGTAATAATCTATTGTGCGTGAAAAGAGTTCGGCATAAGTTAATGACTTGCACCTATGGTAAGTAAACCCCTCGCTTGGTTTTTATAAAGACCCGGTTTTTATACATTGATTGGTATGTAACGTAAAGATGGCAAGCATCACATATCCACAACAGCAGCTACCGGTACCCATCAGTTATTAGCAAGGCCTCATTTGTCATCCGCATGCTTTACTGTCTCTTCAAATATGACGACAAAGATCGTTAACTGTTGAAAGTCCATGATAGTACAGGCAAGCTTGCAAGACAGGTGGGAGAAACACATTTAGCACATTTAACCATTATAACGCTAAACTTTCAGTGGCGTGAACAGTCATCCATAATTGTTTCCTATTATAATCTTTCCATCTCAGTTAAGCTTGGGAAATGCGTACTGTTTGAGGGACAGCGGACTAGGAAATGCAGATAATCCAGTAACTTAACGTAAAATCTTTAGCACAATTATATTGGTACAGTAAGCATTATATCCCATGAACGAATCTAACTCGTACAAGAAACACAAACATTTGTACTGAAATGTGGAAGAAAGTCTTCTGGAGGCTAAACGTCGAAAGTACACCAATCTACACCTGAAGTTAGCAAAATGTAGAGTTTGGATACCAAGTAAGGGGGGAAAGCAGTGGTTACGACATACTTCGCAAATTTGACAGGTTTTATCACTTGTATGTCAGGTGTGGACACATAAGCACTACATACTTCAAATTACGTTACTTCGGGCACCTTGGGGAACAGAACTGACGATTTCTTTTTTTCTAACTTCTACAGCACTTACTCGCCCAGTGGTTGGGAAGAGTTCGCACTATAGATTTCACTAACTCTTGTAATGTAAAACGGAGATCACTTCGTAGATGAAAATTTACCTGCTAGAGCGGTGGCGGCCAGGCAGGTTAAGATGAGAGCTGTTTGCATCGCGACTCACGCTGTCCTTAGACAGGTCTAGTCGGAGCTACAGTGGCTACTCATACCTTCCCTGCCGTGCCTTATATACCCCTACGGCAAACGCGTGGGCAAAGTCTCACGACTTGTTATCAGGGTTCACGAGATAATCATGGAAGCTTATCTAACCTCTATACTACCAAAACTTCATTCTGTATGAAGTGACACTTCGGCCGGTCGTCTGGTTAAGAAGATATAACCAATTACCAAGAGAGATGATCGTTTAAAGGAGCGTAGTACCAGGGTCAATAAAACGACTGTGATATCTCAGACTTTTACTGTAAGTCATTTCCGGCAAGACATGCCCGAGTCAAAGCTATTTCGAGTTACAAGAAAGAAAGTAAAAGGAAAAGAAGATAAGAAATTAATCAGGCTGCGCCGGTGTCACTAGACCTGACTCTTATTAAAGAAAGGTTATATGAATAAAGACAAAAAGAGTGAAGAGAATTCCACGGCTTAGCTATCCTCGTTTCGCATGGCCAGTCTCCCGACAGGAAACTGTGGGAAGCAGCACCCAAATGCGTGCAGCGACTCCAAGCCTCGGGTGTGGGGACAGGCAGACACCTTACGAGAACAATGGCCAGAGCAATCCCTGAAGAACTGAGAGGGACAGCAGCAACATCGCGACGTTCGGAAAGAGAAGACTGAAAAGAGGTGATGTCAGGAGAATTAATGAGGGGTGGAGGATTTGCCACCCGAGATGTGTGAGCAGTATTTCATATTCGGGCGAATAAAACGCAGACTAGAGTAGACTAGAATAGTAGTGGGTGGTGGGATGAAGATGACGTTGCCAGCAAAGAGAAAAGAGACTTGTACAGGCGGGAAAAGACTGCAAATGATTGGGAAATGTACAAGAAAAAGTGGCAGTAGGTTAACAGGCAGGTGCTGAGTTGACAGAAGGGTTAAATGAGAGATTGTGTGAGCTGAAATCAGTAGAGAACGAATGTGAATATCGGTGAAGGGGGCAAATGAGGAAGTGTTAGCAAATTGTGGTATGAGGAGGACATGGAGTGAGAATTTCAGAGGATTGTTCAAATGTGTATGGATGTAGGAGGTATGCGAAGTGAGTCATGGAGAGTGCTTTTGGGAAGAAAAAGCAGTTAGAAAGCTACTTGTGTAAGATGAAACTTGTAAAGCTGCTTGTATATGTGGTATTGCAGTTGAAAAATTCTGAAGAGAGAGGGTGACTATGTTGTTGTTTGGTTAGTTACGATTATCATTCTATGTAAGGATCATCATGAGGTGCCTGAGGATTGCCGGAATGCATGTTTAGTGCCACTGTGCAAAGATAAGGGAGACAGGTGAGTGTTCGATCTACAGGGGTATAAATTTGTTGAGTTTACTTGGTAAGCTGTAAGGGAAAGGGGTAACAGAGTTACTCTTGCACAGACCATCAGACTGGGGAGGAACATTGTGATTTCGGAGGTAGTAGAGGATATGTGCATTAGTTGTTTGCTTTAAACAATTTGTGTGAGAAATAATTCGACAAACAGAAGGATTTGTATGTGGCATTTACGGATCGGGAGAAAGCATATGTTAGGGTTGATAGAGATGGCTTGTGTAGGAGCAAAGCTGCTATTACGTAAAGTCACATGGTTTGTCACCACTCGCAGCCCTTTCTCATTTACCTACCTCCCACCTTACGCATGCCATACGAATCTCTCGTACATATCAGCACTGCTTCCCTAAATACCTCTCATTTCCTCACCCACTCCTTAGCTTCGTTTGTTCTCACATTTTGCCATTCTACCCGCATTCTCTCCTGGTATTTTTTTTTTTTTCACACATTCCTATTTGAAGCTCAATTACTTTCTCTATTATTTTTTCACCCCTGTATCCTCTTTTACGTAAATCTCTACAAATCTTCACCCTCGCCTCCACCAGGTAATGATTAGATATCCCACCAGCTGCCCCGCTCAGCACATTCACATCCAAGAGTCTCTTTTTCAAGCCTGTCAGTTAGTATATAAACCATAAATGCCCACTAACCATCTATCGTGCTCATTTACGTATACTTGTGTATGTCTCTTTTTGCACCTGGTATTCCCTGTCAGCAGCCCTTATTGACCACACACCACCTTAAGCTGTTCACAGTTTCCATTCACATTACTATATAGGCATGCATACCCCGTACAATAACTAAAATTACCACATTACCTTCGTATTTAAATTGCCCATCAGCAATAACCAGTCTCTCATAAAAACTGCTGATACTGACTTATTTGCTCTCAGAACACCTTCCTCTCTTCATCTTTTTTTCTCATGGCCAGGTGCATAAGCACTAATAATCACACATCCCTCACAGTCCACTTCCATTTCACCCACAGTCTAGAACTCGCTTCATTACACTTTCACGCGCTCCCACAACCGCTGCGTCAACAGTAGTGCTACCCCTTCCTTGGCTTTTGTCCTTACACCAACCCCTGACTTTAATCCTATACACTTCCAAACCGTTCTTGCCCTTTACCCTTGAGCTTTGTTTCATTCAGAGCCACAACATCCATTTTCTTTTCTTCAAAAATACTGCATATCTTTCCTTTCTTATCTTAGTCACGTCTACACACATTCAGGCACCTTAGCCTAAAACAATGAGGGAGATGAGCAATTCTCTCTTGGCTACTGTTCCATCATGCAGAAACTGAAATACAAGATTTTTTTTCCCCAGCTCTTTCCTCCGCCATCATCAATTGCCTTCAACGAAACGCAGGGAATCCGTCGGTAGAATTCTTACTCCCTGACCTCATAGAGGAAAACAGTATATATATATATATATATATATATATATATATATATATATATATATATATATATATATATATATATATATATATATATATGTATATAGTTATATATAGTTATATATAGTTATATATATATATATATATATATATATATATATATATATATATATATATATATATATATATATATATATAGACGGATTTGATTTGATGGTTACACAATCGAGTAACGTTGGCAGATAACTCAGTGATATCGTGATCTGTGATACGCTCTCGAATAGTGGATGAAATGTATCGTTATGTAAGATCATTTTATATAAACTGTAGATACATCTCATGTAATCTCGATACCCTAATTGATAACGAAAGAAACAGGGCTGGTAACACAATTGCGAAGGGGCTTTTGATCGACAAAGTTGGCACGGAGAAGGTATGACCTACAGGATAAGATAGATCAGAATAAAGGTAATGACGTGTACCAAAACCGAAATGAGGAGAGGAATCCTCGACGCACAAAAACAGATCGTAAGCGAGCTATGTTCCCTAAGCATGTGTTTTTTTTAGAACCCGCATATTCATTATTTCAATTAATTCAGATAAATTCTCTTGAAGACGACTCTGCCTCTGAAAGGTGTAGAGGATACAGGACCAGAATTACAGCTGAAATACGTAACTCTCCATGTGTGTGTGTGTGTGTATACATGTCATGGTAAAATACTAAGTTTTCCATCATTTCACGCATAGCACCTTTTGTTTTTAAGACGACCTATTTATCTTTACGATTACTCCAGGACCTCTTTCTTGAAAAGGTCTTGGAGAAACTGTAGAAGCCGGCAGCCACGTGGAAGATGAAACACAAAGATCCGAGCACTTTCCTTAGATCCACTGCATCAGAGAGATAATGAACATGGGTAGGATTGTAGACATATGTTGACACGTAAGGTGCATAACCTGTGAGGATCAAGCGAAAGCCGAGTAAGAAATGTGACCACCTCAGGCAACGGTCAGGTCATGGATTAGCCCGTAGACTTGTAGAGGTAGACAGGTCTGATTATTGGGGAATCCAATGAACGCATGTCCAGCCTGATGCAGAGATTGTTTTGAAAACTGTGTTTTATGATTTAAGGTAATGTATGTTATTTCTATATGTGATTAATGAGATTGAATTCTCAGAGCTGTTCTAGTCAATAGAGTGGCTCTAAGTATCCCATATGAAGGGGGTCAGAGCCTTTGATAATTGTCCGACACGAACACTCTGTCTAGTGTTTGTGTTCAAGTTTATGAGTTGATCCAGAACCTGACTCTTGTCATAGGTGGTCACATTTCTTACCTGACCTTCGCCTAACCCCCGCCTGACGGGTGTTATGCGCCTTACATCTCAGAGATGTCTAAACCTACCTATTCTCATTATCTTTATGCCTTTGATGAAGTGAATACTCACAAAAGTGCTCGGATCTATATCTCATTTTACAGGTGGGTACCAGCACACACACACACACACACACACACATATATATATATATATATATATATATATATATATATATATATATATATATATATATATATATATATATATATATATATATATATATATATATTCTGATAGCAGGCATTTCGTTTTCTCAAAAATTCGTAAATCCTATCCCTTGTCTTTTCTATTTCCGTTTCATAATTCTCTCTGTATTTCAATTAAGACCAGACCTTGATGTGGACTTTTGTCCGTGAGGGGAGCCTTCAGTATAATTGAAAAAAAAAAAGATAAAAAGCTTCCTGAAAAATGAAACATGAATCTGAGCGTTTTCGTGTGTGTATATTCTCTTGATCAGGACATGTGTACATAGGTTTTACAGATGAATGAGACAGGTAAGACGTATGACCTCATCAGGCAAAGGTCAGATGAGAAATGTGATACTTAAGGTCACCAAACAGCTACTAAACTTGTACATGTTGAGAAATATTTTGATTGTGAGGTAGTACAATTTAGATGTATTTTAGAACGCTGTTGAGATCACTGTATAATATGTGTGATGATATTAGATGATATTCCTATCTGCGAGTGGATGACGTCTGAGACGCGTTGTTCCAGTCAACAGGGTATCTGAAATATCAGATATATGAAAATAGAACACATGATTATTGTCCAGTACAAACTTTCTACTGATATAATCTCATATTGATTACCTTTTTTTCGTTTCATTTGTCCCAGTTACTTTTTTTTTCACTTTTCGGATAGTGTCTGGCAGTCATTTGAATATTCTGGCAATTTCTGTTTTCTAAAAGCAAGTTCCTCTCTGTATTGCTGTTTTCATATGCAATATTTATATTAGATTCCTGAAGTGGTTGTGGCAGTTTTAGGGACTTGTGAGACTGTAGTAATAGAAGGTTTATAGTAGTAATAAATAGTAGTAGTATAAGGTTCAATGTCTTTCGAGTTGAAAAATGTTTCTCTTGTCACTGTACAAAGATTTCTCAGTGAAGGTCTTGGCGCCATCGTAGTTTCTTATGTTTTGCTGACTTCACCATCAAGAAATTCGCTCCTGAAAATGCGATATGCAACAAGTGTAACACAGAGGTGAATTTTACTTCATCCTGGTGCGTTGCGTGAAAATTGTAGATATGACCAGACATTTTAGGTTTCCCTAAAAGATGCTGAACTTGAACTGGTTCATATGTTTGGGCACAGAGATATCCATAAAGGCGAGATGCCCTCAAAGTCTTCTTCAGAAGGAACGAGACTGTTAGAATTATTTGGCCACATACAGATTACGTCAACTACTGAATGAAGCCATTTGGCCCCTTGTAGGTATGACGCTAGGAAGAAATCTACCTTCAAAAAAAACTCCCTGTAAAGTTCACTCAACACTGCAGAATGGGTTTTCCATATCGTCATGCCGAATCACTGGAGACAGTACTCGTTGCTGAAGTTTTTTTTTTCTTTCTTTTTTCTGATACGGCATGGGCAACTGAGACCCTAATCAAGGCCGCCCCAGTAATGCACTTTCTCTCATATATATATATATATATATATATATATATATATATATATATATATATATATATATATATATATATATATATATGGAAATAGTACCGACTAAAGGGTTCTGTGTGACTGGTCCAAGTGAACTAATAGTTAGTCTTGTTGGGTTTGCGTGTCTTGATCAAACCGTACATGTACGGGAGTGAAGGAAAACTGTTGACTTGTTTTATCGAGGCATTATCACCTCTTGAGTAGATGTTTCACATTAAGACTGAATTGACTGTTAACAATCTTTGAATACCCTCACCTTTAGGAGTAAGACTTTACGATGTTGATTATTTTGGATTTCTAGGATAGGGAGGAGGATATGGTTATGCCGAATATATTAAATACACAGTTGAATTCCGGCTTTGAAACTGAACAAAGGGAGGCCAGCAACACTTGGGAAGGGATCCATGGAGCAATTACGTTTTTGCTCAATGGAATATAATGGGGTTATTGCTTTCCCATTATGAGATTATGCACAGGACCGAACTGAGAGAGGAAGTTTGCTAAATATGAGAGACAACGAGCATTAACAAGCGGGGGGAGGGGAAAGCGAGTTGAAGAGGAATCATCAGCATAAGGAAGAAAAGGGCTAAAAGTAGAAGAGAGATCATTCATGGAGACAAGAAAGAGAATTGGCGATAGAACAAAGCCTTGAGAGACACCAGTGCTGATAGGATAAGAGTGGGACTATTGCAGTGGAGCGGCCGGAGAGCGAGCTTTGGATTAAGGAGCAGAGAGAAGCAGGAAACGCAAAGGAAGGAAGTTTATAAAGCTTTATAAAGATTTGGTTCTCACCTTACCAAATTGCATTGGAGTTCTCGAGGGCTGCGATAACATTTCACAAATACGTGAGAAAGGAGAACCAGAAATGAGCCCATAGAAGAAAAGATCAGTAGATATAATATTGCACTATCCTTGCTGGTGGTCAGAATTAGGTTCTAATTGTTTGGAAAAGCGAGAACTGAAGAGAGTTTCAAAGACTTTGGAGACAATGAAGTTCAAGCAATGGGGCAATATTTGGAAAGGTTAGAGCAGTCTTCTTTCTTAGGGATAAGCTTCATCAAGGCATGATTCCTAGAAGGAAGTGTCTGGATTTTTTTTAAACAGAGACGAAATGGGCGACCAAGAATCGGAACAAACCTCATAAGGACACTCCTTTAGGATTTGATGGAGTCGATTTCGAAACAGCTCGACTTTTCAATTCCTCCAATTTGATCTTAAAACTTCCCTCAGGCCCCGTAATCTTAATCTTCTTTCCCTCTTTTACAGATGTTCCTTTGGGTTCTTTATTCAAAAACTAGCTGGCTGTGTGCCCCCAGACATTAGCTACACCACGTAATACAGGGCAAAGCAATGCATCTTATGACTACTGCGTGGACTTTGACAACTCAAGAATGAGCTGTTGTGAAGTCTGTCTTTCCCTACATCGCAGTCTACGGAACTCGTTACAGGTTCAGGTCGTTCTTACCACTTCCATGACCCTTTCTGAAAAGGCTTTGCTTTTATTCTTCCTCCATAGTTATTAGATTATATTTCATATTCCCATCTTGTGGGTCGTTTTAGCCCTTACTCAAATTTGATCTGAAGCCTGGTGTCGAGAGAAGATTAATACATTATCGGAGCCTACAATATAAAAAGAGATTTGCCGTAAAGATTTTTTTTTTTTCAAAAAAGCCCAAATTTGGATATGAAAATACGTTGACTGCTATCATACCGTGCTTACTGTAACGTTGATACCTATTTTACCACGGTAATTATATTGTACAGCACATTTGATATGGGATATGTATCTTTTTTCATGGTTATATATTTGATACTCTCATAAAGCTGCCAGACATGGTTGCAACGGTTGGTCGATTGGGCTTCTGTCAGCTGTCAGGTTCATTAAGGCGGCTACATGCACCAACCGAAAAACTCTTTTAACAGGTACTCAGGTATTAAGGATCATTTCAAGACGACGTACACTCTCTCTCTCTCTCTGGGTAAATGGGCCAGGATGCAATGGTTTTATACTTACAATGATTATTTTGTGAATTTCTTGTATGTTATCTGGCCATCAGTTATGCACTTAGTGATTTACTCATACCTTGTCCTTCTGATGATTCAGTCATGTTAAGGATATAGAAATTTTTTTTTTTTCATTTATAGATATTTTTATTGCAGATACTTGTATCACTAATATTTCATATCCTACATACATGGTTATAGAATAATTATAAGAATCTCACATATGAGCTGAACTGATAAGTATACTCATAAGTGAACACACAGTGTTCCATTATCACACATATAATGCTAAACTTAAGTGGGACTTTCCGATTACACAACTAGGTTTTGAGATGTTGAGAGGAACTGTGACTAGAGGCTGAGCTGCGGTGGTAGAATCTGGTGATGAAGACAGTTGCTGTTAGACAAATGCAGACAAGAATGAAGAGTCAGTCCTCAGATGGAACTTGCTCTCCATCATATCGGCCAGGTGGTAGCTGCATGCCAGCTCGTAAGGCGCTCTCGTCCTGAGGCCTAAGTTTCCGCCGTAGGAGGCGTCGTCTAGATATAAGTAAACAGACATCTGGGAAAAGACATCGCGTTTAAAGTCTGCAGTGAAACCATACTTATGACTAGGCAACGTTAGGAACGCCTTCGGGCAAATTTATACAGTGGAATATCTAATTCAACCTCAATATTCTTAAAATCTTCAAAAGGAGTTTCCATACTAAACTTAGCCTGAAGTGCATCATCCATGTTGCTGAAATTGACGTTCACTTTGAAATTAAATGGTTTATCTAGATTCAGAATTATACTAGTGACGTCATCTCTTGTATATTGGGCCTGGAAGTACATCTTCTTGTAACCCGTGAAAGGAGTTGCAACTCTCAGTCTGATTTGAATGGCCTCAGGAGAGGAAACCTTTGCATTAAGAATACCAGAAATAGCTTCTTCAGCATTCCTGAGGGTCATCTGCAACTTCATATTTCTCTTCACGTTTCCAGTAAGTGCGGCTTCAGCTACAGCTTTTCCAGTAGGTATGAAGGGGGATTCAACCACTGTTAAGAAGGTTTGGCTCTCCTTGTCAAAGACAAGATTAAACTTATTGATTTCCTCTGCCAGTCTGCATAGTACCTGAACCTGAACCTTATCCCTAAACTCCAAAGAAGCTTCTAGTGTAGCTTTATTGATGTTCAAGAACGGCGTATCGATGCTTAAGTCAAAGCTACCTTGATTTGTCGTCATGGATGTCCTTGCCTCAAGAGCATGTATTACGCCACCTGCACTTAGCTGTACCTTGGCCATAGTCTTTTCAGTGTTACCATTCAGCGCGACACTGAAAATGTATTTGTCGTCAAGAAGAGGAGACATTAACTCAACGTTTGTCATGCAGTCAATAGGCCTCTCCAAAGTCCCACGCCAAGTCGCCTGTGCTGCATGAGTTCCACTGGGTGTCTCTATCATAAATTTAAAACTCGTTGTTGTTAATTCACTTGTAACAGTTATCTTGGGGAAGACTGGAGTATCAATTTTTCCAGTGAAGTTCATTCCAGTCCTGGTATTAAGCTTGAAATAGATGGAATGAGTTTCGTAAGCAGTAAGAGCCATATTGATAGCTACATACTCGTAAGTACCATTTGGTACCGAAATGTCAAAGTTAATCTTTGGTGTTCTTTCAAGCAAAGTTGAATTCAGCTCCATTCTACCCTGCACGCGGTTGCTCACTACGTTTAATTTGCCATTCATCCTGTGTGTCTGACCTGCAAAATTAACAACGGCAAGACTCGCTTCCAGATTTTCCAAAGATGGGTAATTTGCTTCAGCGTAGAACTGGCGATGAACGTTCATAATTAGAGAGTCCAGCATGAATTTGAAAGAAGATTCACCGAGGATGTACTCGAGAGTTAATCTATCGTTATTGATAGTTAGTTCCATCTTCTTATTTGTAGTACCCAAACCTTCCAACGTGAAAGTTGATTTTATTCCTCCATACGACCCTCTCGAGTGGAGAGAAAGGGTGGCAGTCAACATCTCCGGGCGGAGCTCGTATTGAAGCTGCATTACATGCGTGTTGTATGGTTCAACAATTTTCAAGTCCGCTTGTAAGAAAGACAGAGCGACCATTTTAAAGTTTGCCGTTATAACAACACTAGAGAGGTGATAGAAAGGTGTGTGCAGTTCCACTTGACCCTGATATCCTTGACTAAGTGAAACACCAGTAAGGTTGCCCTTTAGTGTAAATAGCTGACCTGCCACATCAATTTTCATGTAACCAAATTTCCTGTTCATGTCTATATTGATCTCACCGGTGAGTTTCGGCGTTTCAAAGAAAGGAAGGAGTACCTCAGCATGAGCTATGACCTTGTTGTGTTCATTAGACCATGTGAATAATCCTCCCATTTTCTCCATTCCCCAGAACGGTGTCTCTATGATCAGTTTACCTTCTGAATACCGCAGTCCCTCAGACTGGAAGAGAAAATCAAAAAGGAACTTTTTACCAAATATATCTCCTTCTAATATTGCGCCACGCGTAATATCTTCATCCCTGAACTGACCCCGGAGTTTCAGATTGTAGTCATCGATGCCAGCTTCGGTGAAGAAACCGTCTGAAGAAAGAGATCGTCTGACACGCATGCTATGGTCGCCGATGAAGGACGAATTCAGACGGGCTTTAACACCTTCTGAATCATAAACAAAATTCGCCTCCACTTTATTGCCGTCTTCATCCAGTTCAACGACAAGATCAATTTGGAGCTCATCATCACCTTCGAATCTGTAGTCCACATCATACTTAACCCCTTTATAACCATAATGTGGGATGTCAACAAAGCCACTGAATCCAGACTTAAAGTTTTCCTTGCCCTTGACAGAAAAAGTGAGCTCTTTTTCTTTCCCATATCCCACAGTCATGATATGTTCTTCACCTTTATGCCCTAATCCAAAGACTAAAGCCGGCAGAGGAGTAATTGAACTTTCAACCTCGTTTTTGAAGTAGTACCCATTATCTTCATATCTCTCGAAGCTGTTTTTAATCCTGAATGAGAAGTCATTGAGAATCAATTCAAAGACACCATGACGAACCTCAGCATTTCTCTCAGAGTTTAACTTAAGATGGATTTCTTGCAGAGTGTCAAGAGCAATCTCTCCATCAATTTCAATATAAACTCTGTCACTGTTACGGAGACCATGCATGTTGAACTTCATACTGTTAGTCGGTAACTCGAGCAGAAGACTCGCTACCTTCTGAACATCAGTTCCAGTTCCCTGAAGAAAGTCCTCCACATCGTATAGCGCGGCTATCCTGATGCCTTTATTCTCCGATGTGTTGAGGTATACGTCAAACCCTGTTTTGCCTTTTTGAAAATCTATGTCGCCCTTGATACTGTATACTTCTCCTTCATCATCATTTCTTTTAATTGTACCTGTAAAAGTATTTGATTCCCACGTTCCTTTTATAACCATTTTCTTGATCTCGTCAAATGGTGTGATAATTTTGATTCGAATCTTTAACTTGTCTCTTTCCATCTCTTTCAAGTTAGCTGCAACGGTAAAGTTTCTTGAGCCACGCTTATAATTCACATTTAGACTCTTAGCATTACCCTTTTCAATGTATTCTACATTTCCTTCCGTTGATTCAAAACCTTCGAAAGGTGTGGTGATTTTACAAGAGACTGAACTCGCACCTATAGCTAAAAAGGTAGTTACTTTCTGGTCTCCCCATTCAAGTACAAATGTGAGTTCGAAATCTTCCGAAAAGGAAACAGTTGAAAAGGCACGGGCATTGGGCACCCCTTCGATGTTAGATTTTATGGCAACTTCATTTTCAAAATGAGAAGGGGTTTTCATCTTGGTCCACTTGATATTCAGTGTTTCATCAGTATCCGTTCTGGAATAGTTCGCCTCGGCATGAGCTTTGCTTATATCTCTGACATCATACTTTGCTTGTATAAGGATATCTCCAATGTATATTGATTTTATGTCAATGGTTCCTTCAAATTTATCACGAGGTTCAGTTTGATCCCAGTTAACCTTCACATGGGATTCGCTTTCACCCATCTTTGCAACAGCTGAAATATACTTATCAGCGACATTTGAGAAATCATGGGCAAGTGTTAGTTGAAAATCTGCATATTCATTTAGGACTGGTATATGAAACCTTACAGTATTAAGAGAATGCAATGGTTGTAGATCAGCAAGGTTGACATTAATTGTTGACTCGATACTGTCGGCTGTGATCTGTGCAGCAAACACTAATTTATTGTCAACATCATAATTTCCAGTCACAGAAATATCTTCATAATCAGGGATATTTGAATTTACTTTCCACATAAATGTAGCAGCCTTAGCTGCATTTCGATGATGTTCTTCTAGACTGTGAGTGCCTCGATACTGTCCACACTTAAATGATCCACTGTGAGTAAAGGAACCGTCACCTTCTATGTCCCACTTTGACTGAAACAAGAATTCGTTTTGCTGAAATGGTCCTGCCTTGAAACCACCTTCTATATCAACATGGGAGATATCTGTGATATTTCCCTTCAGTTTAAACATTGCATAGGTCGACTGTGGACCAATCTTCAAGAAGTAATCAATGTTTTCGCCGTCATTCATTACTCTCCACTGAAGGAAGATACTTTCTTCATTACCTTCAGAAGTAAGAACTATGGTTGACTCATAAATCCCAAGTTTCCCACGGGCGTTGTATGTTTTGCCATCAATCGTAAGGCTCAAGTCAGCAGCTTCTAGATCTTCGACATTCCACCTGCTAGAAATACTTGATGTCATCTGGTTATAATCTGTAATTCCTATACTGAAATCGCCTATTTCAGGCTCTTCAGGGTTGATGGTGTACTCGATGTCTATGGCATAAACAGTATCCTCTCTTGGACCAACTTGTATATTTATTGTTTTTCGTTCTGTTCTTCGCTCTATTCCAATATGCATTCTTCTAGTGATAGGCGGTTGTATGAAAGAGTTCGTGATGACAATGTCTGCCGTGCCATAAGTGGGTAGACCGTCTGTTCCTGTCAGGTCAAACTTGTATTCCTTCGTACTTGTAACACCATGGGTTGTTTGCTCTAATGTCAAAGCGACATTGATTTTGGTAAAGCCTTCACGGTGGAGATGAAAGGTTCCGTGAAAGTCAGGTCCGTAAACGTGAATCATCGTATGAAGTGTTTGAGTTATCCTGTCACCCACAACTTCAAGAGTAAACAGGGTCTGACCGTTCACTGTTATTTTATGAGTGGCCTTTATCGCCGACATTTCATCGTTTAATTCGGTTGCGTATTCCTGGTGGTAGCTTCTCACCGCATCAAATCGGGATGTGAAAGTGATATTTCCTCGCTTAGGATTGATATTTACATTTAGCTCAGTGTCCTCCACAGGATTTGGCACAACAAGTCGAGACCGAAGGCCAGCATTCTTCTCGAATTTAAACTCGAAACTGAAATTCGAGTCCGAAGAATGTGCGTTTATCTTTATTGATTTCTTTCTCCATTTATAGGTAATCTCTCCACTTACTTTGCCATAGCCATCATAAGGCGTAGTAATTTCGAACTCGAATTTACTCCTGTAGGTGTGTGTTCCTGTGAGGCTGATGGAGATTTTATCTTCGTTAATAGCACCACTGGCATACGCTTCTAATGAATCCTGATCAAGCATGCCAGAGAAAGCCAGGTACTCCCAGCCTTGAAGCTCACTCTTTACTTCCACAATGAATGATGGTTTCACACCGCTTCTTTCTACTGAAAACTTTAAAAAGTTATCATTTCTCCTAAATTCACCTTTGTACGAATCGTTACCGCTTTTTTCGATATTCCAGCTTATTTCCTCTGCCCTTTCAAATGGAGTTTTTAAGTGAAGCGAGACTGACTGAAAGCTTGTCAGTAGTGAGGCCTCTGCTACGTCACTCGTCATTTGGACAGCAAGAGATCTCCTGGCTCGATTCAAAGAGGCGTTAACATCTAAATTATGGAGACCAGGGACAGGAGATTTAAAGTTGAATCCTGCAGTACTTCCTACCAGTTTTCCCGATATAGCGATGGCCTTCACATTTTCATCTTTTGCTAGAGATATCTCTAAAACCTTGTTCTCTTGAGTGAAGTCAATTGACGCTGCAAATTTAACATTAGTCCAGCCATAAAAGGGAGAAACGAGATCCCAATTGAATTTTGCACGGTTCTCTTCGATGTAGCCTCCTGTTATAAAGTGGTAAGAATGCTCACCAGCAGTTAGCTGGGCTGCAATTAACTCATCCCTGTTGTCTAAATCATATTTGATAAGCATAGACACATTGCGGTAGTTCTGGATTGGAGTTGTAGCTTGGAAAGTGATTCCAGAAGTTCTGGGAGAAACAGTAAGAATGCCATTGATCATGTATCTGTTCTCGTTATGGACAAAAGTCAGTGTACCGTCTCTCTGACGCGCATTCCACTTGAAAGCAGCAGAAACATAAACATCCTTGAAATCTTCAAACGGTGTTCCCAACTCCAAGAACATGTTGTCAGCATTATAGGATACATGTACAGAGAACATTCTTGAGCCAAATTGAATAAAGCTTTTGACATACATCGCGTCAGAGTCGAAGCTCCCCTTAACTGTGATTGTATCAAATTCCTCGAATGGGGTCTGGAAATTGATCATAACGTTGTCCTCGCCATATTGTCCATAAGCTGAGAAAATCCACTCTTCCGAATTCTGGGTGATCTCAACATTAGCATCCAATCTTCTGTTAATCTTGTCCACAGACAAATTATATTTAGCGCCGAGTACCTCAAAGCCATTGATGGGTGTTTCGATTTGGAAGGAACCATTGTCAAGGCCGTAATTTCCTTTCATGCTAATGGTCTTGACGAAGTCATCCTTCCGAATAGAGATATGGGCAGATTTAGTGGCAGAAATCAAGTCATACATGATTTGGAAGATGAGTTTGTTCAGACCATCAACGGGAGTATTGATGACGACAGTGAGACTAGACTTGAGTGGAGTGAAATTCCCAAGAATCTTGGATTTGAAAACTTCACGATTCCTTTCGAAGTGTATTAAACCTTTGACGCCTTGGCTGTTAAGGTCATATTCTCCCATAAAAGTAATGTTCTGTGTTGGTGCAAAGGGGGTTGATAACTTGAACATGAAACTGTTATTGGCTAGAGCTCCCTCAACATGGAAATTGTAGTTGCGACCGCCTTTAAGAAAGGAAGCTGTGACACTGTGTTGGTGACCGTCAGTTCTGTAATCGCCAGTCATTCTCAGATCTTCATACCCTGTAAAGGGAGTCGTGATGCTGATTTCAACAGTGCTTTCCTCGACTTTTGATGCCACGGAAAAGTGTATGTTTTCAACTTTCAAGTTCATGTCGATTGTCTTGACACGACTTGTAAAATCATATTTTGCATAGATCTCAAGAACAGGATATTCCGGGGTAGAGGAGCGAGTCTGGACTTTAAAGAATCCAGTTTTATCCATTAACTGTCCTTTAAACTCAGCAGAGTAAGTTATGTCATTTTTAATGAAAGTGATACGGAAAGCCTTCTCTGTGTAAGCTACGTTTGCGTCTGCTGTTAGCTCAACATTGGCAGCAAAAGTAAGTGGAGTCTTTATTTCAACATGAAGTTTAGGGGTTTCGGCATGAAACAGAATGTCACAACTAACTTCGTACTTTTCAGATTCTTGGTTGAATTCAAGATTTCCAATCAGGTGATTGTTCTTGAAGTTGTAGGTACCTTTTAGGTTAAGTTTTTCCCATTTCGCTATAGGTGTTATGAGATCAGCAGTGATGGCATTTTCAGTTATCGAGAGATTTCCTTCCAATTTCTTAAGAACTCCCTCTCTCTCGTATAAAAAGACTGCCTTGTAAGGCATAGCGCTGAAATCGAAGTTACCCTTCACAGAGACAGCAGTCCAACCTCTCAGAGTAGAAGTAATTTTGCAACTGGCATATCCTTTCAAAGGACTCTCAGCAGCCGCCTCCAGTTGCCAGTTGAAACGTAGGTCATTGTGGTAAACCTGAATTTCAGCACTCCTTATAGCGTCCTTTACATTCCACTTAGCTTTTCCCCCAACAGCCTTCGCAACTTCGAAGGGAGTGATGATATCTAAAATAATTTCAGGACTAAAGGGGTCAGTTAATCTTAGAGCACCTTTAAAAGATAATTCCTCTCTACCGAAAGTGAACTTCGATTCTATCGTTTTGAAGTTGTCTTGGAAGCTGTAAATAGTTTCAAGAGAAACTGTTTTGTAGTTGATGTAAGGAGTAGTGATGGTAAGTCCAATCTTTCCATCGCTACGTTTGATATCCATGGTACCATCTAATTCAATTTTATTATCATTTCTTGAAACTGAAGCTTTAATTGCAGATTTAGAGACAAAGAAAGATGCATTTAGATTTTCCCAGCCACTGAAAGGAGTTGTCCCTTCAAAAACGAAAGTGTCCCCCTGAAGCATACCAGTTAGGTTCATATGTTGTGTGCCACGAATGAACTTCACATTTGCCTTGTTATTTTCAAAGTCATACATAACATAAGCTGTCATGTCATCGCTTTCGTTCACTGGAGACTGGAAATGTGCTTGGATGTTGGCATGCGTACGATTGAAAACCCAGTGGCCTGAAAGGCTACCCTTCTTCCCATTGATGTTCATGTTTATGAGAAACTCGGTAGGATCAATTTTTCCTGTGACTTCGTAAATGTTCGAGTTTAACTTCAGGGCTGTGCTGACGATAAATGGGAAGTCCGTAGTATTATATTCTCCACTGAATTCAACGTGGTTGGCTGCCTCCGTTGGAAGGTCTGTAGCCAAAAACCACTTTGCATTTTTCAAATGACCAGAAAAGGATCCAGTGATTTCATATTTTTTGTCCAAGGACACAGATAGATAGAACTTCTTCTCTGGTAAGGTGATGTCAAATGATGTTTCCACAGAGACCGGGACTCTTAGATATGAGGAGTGAATTTCCAGGTAACCTTCCAATTTACCTTGGTCACAGTTTCCACTAATGTTGACTTTGGTTTCGTTAGCTCCATGAATAAGAGTAAGAGCACCAGCTTTTCGTGTCTGCAAGTCGAGGTTAAGCCTATACCCAAGAGGTTGCCAGAATGGGGTCGTTAGATTAGACTCGATGTAAAATGAGGGCGCAACAAACTTGATGAGCGTGGCGAATTCAAATATACGCTCAGACAAATATTCGATTCTAATGATAGGGTTATACTGTACCCCATCATCTTCGTGATGGAAATCAATCTTGATACTCTCATAATACTTCCATGGTGTGGTAACAATGACTTGAGCATCTATCTTGTGTGATTCTTCAGAAATTGTTAGGTCAGTGGTCCCTTTCACGTAAAATGTTTCACGCTCCCGTGTGTACTCCATTTCATAAACAAAGGGAGTGCCAGTATGAGTCAGTTTGTTCCTCAGCTTGTATTTTCCATTGACATTTAAGGAGTTTTCCCAATTCAACAAATTGTGATAGGATAGGAAATGATCTATATTCACAGACTTGGTACCTTTCACAAGTATTGCCTTGGATGTCCGCGTGTTTCCACTTTTTTTACTTTCAATTTTCAAATTGATATCATCCATACCACTGTACGTAGAGGTAACTTCCCCTTTAAGGCTAGTAACGCCGTTTGGTGTATCTATATCACCATTTATAATGACAGAAAAACGCTCATCATTAAGTGTAGCATCTACAGAGGAAGATATCTTGTTGTTGGCGATCTTATGACTAAATGAGAATGATGCACTTGCAACAGGACTGCTGATATTAGCAATGAAAACTATGTCATTCGTGGAAATCATGTGTCCTTTAGCATGCATCTTGACGGCGCTAGAAGTAGACCAGATTCTGGTCATTTCGAAGTGGGATGTAAACATCTGACCGTCACATGTGTGGGCAAGAGTTATAGTCACAGGAGATGTGAAGGGTGTGATGAATCGCAAGTCTCCTGTGATGGCGGTTGAATCCTCTGTAATGGTTTTCTCACCGTTCACGTTGAGCATTATTTTCTTCTCACCCACCTTACCTTCAGTAACCAAGGCTAGATGAGTACCATCGTAAGTATATTTGATATTGCCATCAATCTCTGGTACAATAGTTGTAGGAGTGAATATCTTCAGTTCAAGAGTTGAAGTTTGCACTTTCCCAGTCTCTATCTGTCCCATTAGGGTAAAGGTGGATACCTCGGCACCATATTTTGCCTCCAGACTGGTAGATAAAGCTGTGTCAACAAACTCGTGGTGCAGAGTAACGAGTATTTCCTCTGTGAAAGGAGAGATGAAAGTGGCACTTGCATCAACACCGTTTTCAGAAGGAGTAACTTGGAAGGTACCCTTCATCTCTTTGTCATTCCACAGTCCATTGATATTGGTATTGATGGTGGTTTCAGCCATGGTATGATCCAGTATAAAAGTAACACGCTCGAAACTTTCAAAATTGCTGCTGAAGGAAATTTCGGTTTTCATTGCATTGTTAAGGCGACCAGGCTGTAACTTGCTATTGATGATGAGAGACATCTGTTCCGTGTTCTTCCAAGTAACTGCAGTACGACTGGTGATCTCGTAGTCCTTCGAGGAGACTGTGAATGTGGCATCTTGCTTTTCCCAACCTGGGAACGGTGTTTCTACTGTAGCAGCCAAAGACTTGGTGTCGCTGAGTGAATAATGAACACTGGCGAGCACTTTCTTGTTGGGTGCCCACATGGCTTCCACCTCCACTCCATTATCAAGAATTTTGCCAGAAACCGACATTTTTGTCTCTTCCCCATACCTGTGATGAAAATGGTGAAATATATATACATATATATATATATATATATATATATATATATATATATATATATATATATATATATATATATATATATATATATATATGTGTGTGTATATATATATATACATATATCATTAGCAGTAGAAAAAAGTGAATGAACCATTATTTGGTCCAGGCCACGTTTTAATCAAAATTAAATGTTTTGTTTAGAGCATATTTAGATTAGTCAATCTTGAACACTTATGTGGTAGGCAGTCTTAAGAGGAAATCAGCAATGGAAAACCATTCAAATCTCTGTTCTTAATGTTTTCCTTTTCTTTGGCGATATTAAGGTTTTCCGAGTGTCTTACTGTTTACCGCTGTAATGAATAGTGTGAATTCATACTAAAGGTCTTACTTGAGGAGAGCTTGAACCGCTGTTGATGACAGTTGCCCATTCATCATAAAAGATTTTGATGGATCGACGTCCTTATCCCATTCAGCACTCACGACAACGCTGTGTGTCTCGCCATCGTTCTGGACCTGAAGAGAATATGCCGTTAAGCATTATCGACACAAGTGTCAAGAGTAACCTTTTACGAAATGCGTAACTGCAAAAGAAAAGGCTGTGCAAAGTCTATCAAAAAGAAAAAAAAATTCGTAAAAGTATTCGCATATTTTGGACGAAGTATACGTAACATTCTCTCACTTACGTAAGAATTGACGAGGATATGTCTGTAGATGTTAGCGTCAACAGTAATGGAAGTGCGCGTGCCCTCCACCACCACCATCATCTTTCTATTATTGACGTTACTTCTGAGGTTGATTTTGGCTTTCTCTTCGTCACCATATATATCCGAACTGAATGTGATTTCGTTAGTCTGGGACTTGAAAGAACCTTCCGTGTTGACACTGAACACGCCAGGTACAGAGTTATTCTTCAGAGTACCTTCTAATATCCAGCTCTTCTCTTCCCCTCTGATGAGGACATTACTAGCTACCTAGAAAGTGTATTTAGATGAATTTCAGATTTCTTTGTTAAAGGAGTGTGTGAGATTGATTAGTATTTAGTCTAAACATTACATGATTTCATTTGTTTTTGCCAAAATGCTGGAATTATTTTCACACTATATTTACAAATACGCAGTATGTCATTTACCACGTAAACAAAAATTTCTGATACACTTACTTGCACTGTATGATGACCCCTTGCAATCTTGTTCAAATGAAACTCCACGGTAGCTTTCGCGTCCGGAATCTGAGTCTCGAGACGTCCTATTACTTCTCTGTCTTTTCGCCCACTAAGTTCAGCCTTGAGTGAGCAGTCCTTTCCAGGGGCCAGCCGAACCTGAGACTCTCCAGTTAGGTAGTTACGCCCAATCTTGAATTCCTTTGATATCAAGAAATCAATTCCATGGTAAGGACAGTCAACTGCCAGACGAAGGTTGAAATCACGTTGGTTGTCTCTGTTGTTATATGACCAGAGCCCCTCGAGGTTCCACGTAACAGGCCCATGGGTTATAGTGCATTTACTTTCCACATGCCCAGTGGAGATCAGGTTTCTGATGTTAATCGCTAAAGCTCTGTCTGCAAACTGTGTTGGGTTCAGTTCAAAGTTCACTAAGTAGGATACAGCATTTTCAGTCACGTCTTTCCTGATAGTGCCAGAATGTTTAATCATGTGTTTTTCACCTCCGAACGAGCTATACTCAACCTCGGCTTTGGTAGTCACGAAGTTTTCTTCAAATCCTAGTTGGCCATTACCGTCGATTTCGAAAATCGGGGTTTCCAACAGTGCGTTCACACTGGCAGAGTTCTCTTCACGGTCATATGATGCTGCAAAGAGCAAATTTGATACAGTTTGAATTCCATAATAGTTTAGCCATTTGATATGATATACATTCAGTAATAAAAACAAAGAATGTCATATAATTATACTTACCACGAAGGACAATTGGAGAACGAGTCACTTTAGATACGGTTATATCAGCACCATACTTGGCATCACGTGCGTTGGCTTGCAAAGTTCCCACAACATTAAGTATTTCACCTCTAGGACCAGTCAGGAATAGATGTGGTTCAATTATCATGACACGATTTCCACTTGTCTTAATTCCAGCATCAACTTTGTACCTGTTACTTTCATCTATCGTCAGGTCGAATGTTAAACGCTTATCATTCTTTCGCCAGTCATATTCAGCATTACCTTGGAGGGACCTGAAAGGTGTACGAAGGTCGATATGAATTTCTTGTTCAGCCTTCATGAAAGCAAGAAATATCCTTTGGTCCGCTTGAGACTCTGGGGTGTCCATCAAGAGAGCTATTCCATTTTCTTCACGAGTAAATCGCAAGATGTATGCTGAATGTGTATCAGTCTTCTTGAAGTACACACGAGCAGCAGCGGGTCCTGAGAGGGGGAAAATCGGACTGCGAGGAGAGCTTGGGGTGTAACTTAGCTCCCCGCACATTGCAATGCCGCTAAATCCGCTTGTGCAACCTTCATATTCTACCATAGCTTCTGGTTCCTGTTGGACCTCTTTGTCACCTTCTAAAAAGAAGAATTTAGTCTTAACATCTATAACTTCAATTTTATCTCTCGGTGTGTTAAAGGCAATGTCGGCAAGTTTGCCTCCTTGGATCTTAACTCTGCCATCAAGGAAGGTGGACGTGTGAAGGGTGGAGGAAATTTTCAAGCCAGTGCGGGTAATATGAGCATCTACGAACATGAGGCCATCCATTTGTACGGCTGCAGAAGGATGGAAGCGACCCTCAATGTTGATATTCTTGAGGTTTTCAGCCTCAAAAGTACCATTCATTCTAAGGGCAAGTGTTGCTGTACCCTGAGCAGTGAGAGTCAGTGGCAGGCCAGATGCTGTAGGGATGGAGTAATGAGTATCAATCAGTTGGTGTGATTTTGTATAGTCGACTTCACCTTCACGAACAAGATCCATCAAAACATCCAATGGATTAGAAGCTCCAGTACTCTTCATTAGTTCCTCTAAGCCATGGAAATGATTGTAGTGTAGTTCATTGCCAAAGACGCGTAGGTAATAAGATCCTTCTGGCTCATTGGTTACATTATCAAGGATTCCCTCAAGAGTTGTTGCCTCAGCATCAGGTTTGGCTTGACGCATGTTTCGTATTATACCCTCTATGGTCTCTTCTGGGAAATAACCGTTAGGTCCAAAGAATCGTTCAACATAGGCTTCAAAGCCTTCAATCCGACCTCCAAATTCAAAGAGGTTGATTGATTCGCCGAAGAGATCGAGAGTGAGGTTAAGCATAGCAGACCTTGGCAGAAATGATTTGCTTGAGAAAATGACATTACTCTCAACAGCTGCACCTGCATTTAGTTCATTCATGAAGAAGGAAGACTCATAATTGCGAGAGAACTTAAGAGCTTCTGTGCTGAATTTCTTTTGGAGGAGTTCCTCACCAATCATTTCACGTGCCCACTGTTTGCCAGGAGCAGCTGACTCTTGCATGTTGGTAAGGTGAGTCCAGATGAAAGATCCAACTTGGTTAACACCTTCTGAGGTAAGACGATCCTTGATAGTGTTGACGATAGTTTGAGTTGGGCATGTCATGACAGCAAGGTAAGCAGCAATACGAACTTCGGAGTCCTGTGTTTCGTCTTGGAAAGCGGCCAAAAGGTTAGAGCGATCATATTCACAAGGAGCGTGTCTCCAGGCTTCAATAGCGGCAACTCGGACCTCTATGGCGTTATCTTCAGTGTAGCATTGCCGCAAGATACCATTGGCGTTTATCCAGTGTCCAGCATTACCTAGGGCTTTGAGTGCAACTAGTACCTTCATCTTTTCCTCTTCATTAACGGCACGGCAATCATACCCAAGCTGAGTTTCGATGCGCCGAAGAACCTGCCGAACGCCTTGGTCGGCAGTGCAGTCAGGTTTGATTTTACAGTAGGTATTCACCATTGATGATATTCCCAGCATTGCTTCTTGGCTGGGGTTGTTTTCAAGAAGAGGCTGTAAGAAAGTAGAGATTTCTTGTTAATACATTATCGTGATTCACCTTATCTTTAAAATCAGTACACAGGTATTCTCAAATAAGCTTGCTGATTCATCACATTGGTTCTATACTTACAGCAATAGCAGTGAACATATCTGAAGTGGGATTCTTGAGAAACGCCAACGATGTAAACCAAATATTTCCATCAGCTTTAGTCATGTCGCCATTGAGGAACATGTCCTTCACCACACCAACAGAAGCAGCAGTTCCCACAAGAGGCATAGCATCGAGGAGGAACTTGCGGGAATGCCTGTGTCGGGTGTTAGTGTAAACAGCGCTGAGCGTTGGGTAGTCTAAGTCCTTGAGAGAGGCTACGAGAGTGGAGAAGAGAACAGGAACCTCGGGACGGATTTCATCATTTGCTGCCGTTTCTAGATCGTTCAGAATCTTTTCCACTTCTTCAACCTGAGCCTCTGGTTTGGAGGTTGCAGTTTGCTCGAACACCAAAGATTTAGAGATGAACTGATAGTCTGCTAAATGAAATAATGAGAATATGTTTATAAAAAAAGAAGTCGATGGAAGATCATAGTCTTAACTGTATTTCCAGGAATATTGGGTGATGCATACATGACTTTATTTTCTTCTGGTAAAACCTACAAAAGTCTTTGCTAGAAATATAAACTTACCGGGAACTGGAAGGGCTGGACCGTCCATAGACACAAGTGACATAGTGGTCTTTACGGTGGTCACAGCTCCACCCTCGTCGCTGGAGAAGGGGCGATACTTGTGGATCTCTTCACACTCTGCTGTCCTTAGGACTCCTTCTTCTATTCTTTGGTTACACTTGTGTGTGCTTTTGAAGATAGGAAGGCTCTGCACGGGAGAGTCAGTGTCGTAAGGCTTGGAAGCAATGTAGGCTGCTAGTTCTGGTCGCTCAGTGCAGGAGGAGAGGTCTTTAACCTTCTCGACAGTCATCACGTTCCCCTCCATCAAACTCTTATAGTGAGTTACACAGACTCCAGAAATGTCAGTCTCTTGGACGTCCTGTGAAATATAGGCAATGGAGTAGTTTTTTTTTTTCACTAACGTCGACAACAGTATGAATTTATGTGGTTGAAATGTTTATCGTCCTGAGGGTACATTCCGTATATCATGTACACGAGGAACACTTTTATGGGAATAAAGAGCGTACCTCTTTAACCTGGCGAGTCATGGAGTTCTGGAAGGTAGAGAGAACACCTCGCTTTATGTTGAGGACCCAAGCAGGCTCGGACACCTCGCTGCAGACGCTCTCCACGCGACCATCTTGGAATGAGAAGCGCAGGGGAGACTTGGTGATGGCGGCAGCGAACTCCTCCGCGTGGGACGAGCCTTCCAGAGTGACCTCGGTCAACTGTAAAACCATAAAATTCAGTCTCATACTTGATACCCGCTTGGGAGCTTATCGTGTTTCATTTTCCCCGTGGACTCATAGGAATATATATATATATATATATATATATATATATATATATATATATATATATATATATATATATATATATATATATATATAATTATGTATGTATTGGAAAGCAAAAATGGGTATGTTTGAGGAATAGTGGTTCCAACAACGTTATATGGTTACGAGGCGCAGGCTGTAGATTGAGTTGTGCGGAGGAGGATGGATGTGTTAGAAATGAGATGTTCGAGGACAATCTGTCGTGTGAGGTGGTTCATCGAGTAAGTAATGAAAGGGTAAGAGAGATGTGTCGTAATAAAAAGAGTGTGGTTGATAGAGCAGAAGGGGGTGTATTGAAATGGTTTTGTCACATGGAGAGAATGAGTGAGGAAAGATTGACAATGAGGAAATATGTGTCAGAAGTGGAGGGAACGAGGAGAGGTGGGAGACCAAATGTGCTTGGGAAGTGAGTCAGTTGTTGTTCGCTGATGATACAGCGCGGGTGGCTGATTCGTGTGAGAAACTGCAGAAGCTGGTGATTGAGTTTGGTAAAGTGTGTGAAAGAAGAAAGCTGAGAGTAAATGTGAATAAGAGCAAGGTTATTAGGTACAGTAGGGTTGAGGGACAAGTCAATTGGGAGGTAAGTTTGAATGGAGAAAAGCTGGAGGAAGGAAGTGTTTTAGATATCTGGGAGTGGATTTGGCAGCGGATGGAACCATGGAAGAGGAAGTGAATCATAAGGTGGGGGAGGGGGCGAAAGTTCTGGGAGCGTTGAAGAATGTGTGGAAGTCGAGAACATAATCTCAGAAAGCAAAAATGGTGTGTATATATATATATATATATATATATATATATATATATATATATATATATATATATATATATATATATATATATATATATATATATATATATATATATATATATTATCCCTAGGGATAGGGAAGAAAGAATACTTCCCACGTATTCCTTGCGTGTCGTAGAAGGCGACTAAAAGGGAAGGGAGCGGGGGGCTGGAAATCCTCTCCTCTCGCGTTTTGTTTTCCTAAAGAAGGAACAGAGGAGGCGGCCAAGTGAGGATATTCCCTCAAAGGCTCAGTCCTCTGTTCTTAGCGCTACCTCGCTAACGCGGAAAATGGCGAATAGTTTGAAAAAAAAAAAAAAAAAAATATATATATATATATATATATATATATATATATTAAGAATATATGGTGTGGGAGGCAAGTTGTTAGAAGCAGTGAAAAGTTTTTATCGAGGATGTAAGGCATGTGTACGTGTAGGAAGAGAGGAAAGTGATTGGTTCTCAGTGAATGTAGGTTTGCGGCAGGGGTGTGTGATGTCTCCATGGTTGTTTAATTTGTTTATGGATGGGGTTGTTAGGGAGGTAAATGCAAGAGTTTTGGAAAGAGGGGCAAGTATGAAGTCTGTTGGGGATGAGAGAGCTTGGGAAGTGAGTCAGTTGTTGTTCGCTGATGATACAGCGCTGGTTGCGGATTCATGTGAGAAACTGCAGAAGCTGGTGACGGAGTTTGGTAAAGTGTGTGGAAGAAGAAAGTTAAGAGTAAATGTGAATAAGAGCAAGGTTATTAGGTACAGTAGGGTTGAGGGTCAAGTCAATTGGGAGGTGAGTTTGAATGGAGAAAAACTGGAGGAAGTGAAGTGTTTTAGATATCTGGGAGTGGATCTGTCAGCGGATGGAACCATGGAAGCGGAAGTGGATCATAGGGTGGGGGAGGGGGCGAAAATTTTGGGAGCCTTGAAAAATGTGTGGAAGTCGAGAACATTATCCCGGAAAGCAAAAATGGGTATGTTTGAAGGAATAGTAGTTCCAACAATGTTGTATGGTTGCGAGGCGTGGGCTATGGATAGAGTTGTGCGCAGGAGGATGGATGTGCTGGAAATGAGATGTTTGAGGACAATGTGTGGTGTGAGGTGGTTTGATCGAGTAAGTAACGTAAGGGTAAGAGAGATGTGTGGAAATAAACAGAGCGTGGTTGAGAGAGCAGAAGAGGGTGTTTTGAAATGGTTTGGGCACATGGAGAGAATGAGTGAGGAAAGATTGACCAAGAGGATATATGTGTCGGAGGTGGAGGGAACGAGGAGAAGAGGGAGACCAAATTGGAGGTGGAAAGATGGAATGAAAAGGATTTTGTGTGATCGGGGCCTGAACATGCAGGAGGGTGAAAGGAGGGCAAGGAATAGAGTGAAGTGGAGCGATGTGGTATACAGGGGTTGACGTGCTGTCAGTGGATTGAATCAAGGCATGTGAAGCGTCCGGGGTAAACCATGGAAAGATGTGTAGGTATGTATATTTGCGTGTGTGGACGTGTGTATGTACATGTGTATGGGGGGGGGGGGGGGGGGGGCATTTCCTTCGTCTGTTTCCTTGCGCTACCTCGCAAACGCGGGAGACAGCGACAAAGTATAAAAAAAAAAAAAAAAAAAAATATATATATATATATATATATATATATATATATATATATATATATATATATATATATATATATGTATATATATATATATATACATATATATATATATATTCTTTTTCTTTCAAACTATTCGCCATTTCCCGCATTAGCAAGGTAGCGTTAAGAACAGAGGACTGGGCCTCTGAGGAAATATCCTCACCTGGCCCCCTTCTCTGTTCCTTCTCTTGGAAAGTTAAAAGAAAAAACAAGAGGGGAGGATTTCCAGCCCCCCGCTCCCTCCCCTTTTAGTCGCCTTCTACGACACGCAGGGAATACGTGGGAAGTATTCTTTCTCCCCTATCCCCAGGGATATATATATATATATATATATATATATATATATATATATATATATATATATATATATATATATATGCGTGTGTGTGTGTGTGAACGAATGGGGCCTTTTTTTGTCTTTTCCTAGCGCTACCTCGCACACATGAGGGGGGAGGGGGATGTTATTCCATGTGTGGCGAGGTGGCGATGGGAATAAATATAGGCAGACAGTTTGAATTATGCACATGTGTATATATGTACATGTCTGTGTGTGTATATATATGTGTACATTGAGATGTATAGGTATGTATATTTGCGTGTGTAGACGTGTATGTATATACACGTGTAAGGGGGTGGGTTGGGCCATTTCTTTCGTCTGTTTCCTTGCGCTACCTCGCAAACACGGGAGACAGCGACAAAGCAAAATGAATAGAATATGAATAAATATGACAATGTACATACGTAGTCATGATATACTTTTTTTAATTTCTGAAACAAGTATTAGGTGGTACTTATAACTGTTATAAACAAACCCGTTGTTGGGTTTGACTTATCATGAAGAACTCACCCTGAGAGTGTACTCGCAGGGAGCGGTGACGTCAACGTGAGCGTTGGCCGTGATGTGCATGCGGGCGTCATCATCGAAGGTGCCCAGGAGGGCGGTGGAGGTCGTCACGGAGTATTGGTACACATAGCTCTTGCCTACGGGTGAAAAGACTGGTGTTAATCTGGTGTTTCCTCAGACCTTCATTGCTTGCATATGGTAACATGTGAAACATCCCACATTCTCACTTAAGTTTGGAAAGGATGGTGGTAGTCGGGTGGTGGCGATGTGTAACAAGGTTCAGTATCCGTTCAAAACTGGAAACAAGTTTTATGAAATGGCAAATGGAGAGAACAGCCGAGTGTTAGTTTTGCTCGTGTATGAACCCTTCGACTGCTTTACAACCTCCTGTCTCAGCTTGCATTTTGCCTATAACAGTTGTGTAATACAACTAATGAAGGTTTTGATTTTCATCGTAATTCATTTCCTGATCACTTTACAGCCGGAAAAAGTATATATATATATATATATATATATATATATATATATATATATATATATATATATATATATATATATATATATATATATAATCTGGTAGCTCGTGACAATGCCTATAAGCATGAGTGAGGTGACTCGTTCATCCTGACCAGAGAATGTGGTTGATAACCTAACCTAACCTAACCTAACCTAACCTAACCTCAGCTGGACCATGTGTAAGGTGGATTGTTTACACCCACCAAGTTAAATGTTGGCTACGTCATCCACGCGAGGGCTCTTTTTCAAGTCGCGAGGCTATTGATACACCCCTCTTCATTTTGAATTCTTCAGTGCCTGTGACTATTTGATTTGATTTCGCTTAGCTGATTCGATGGATCATTCTGTAAGGCTGTCAGTGTATCGGTCTAGTATTCATCCTGGGGGTGGGGGAAATAATATAATGGTCTGGTAACTGAGTGTGACTATATAGCTCTTTTGAACAATCGAGCCAGAGGCGCCGGCTTCCGCTGTCGTACAAGAGATGATGATGTTGTACCGTGCGGTAAATAATATGGTGTAGCTGCAAGTACTCTCACTTCACGAACGTCCATATTGGCTGTTCTCTGCTGAATGAATGTCTTTATGGAAAGTTGATATGAATCATATAAATGTTTTTCATCGTTCTGTTAGTATTATGATTATAATTGTTATAATTTTTATTATCATTATCATTATCATTATTATCAATTATATATATATATATATATATATATATATATATATATATATATATATATATATATATATATATATATATATATATATATATATATATATAAAGCAGTATTCGATAAGTAATTTGGAGGCAAACCTTTCTTCAGCTCTATGTGCAGATATATTGTGCCTCTACTAACGTAGTGACATTACCTGCCACTGAGTCTTTACTTGACATTGCTAGCCACAATCTCTCCCTTGAAGGCAAATGAGCAGTGGTAGTTGTGATGGTGGCAAGCACCAGTGGAAGGGGTGGTGATGCTAAGTAGTGGTAATTGTGGCTGTGGTAAGCAGTGGCTGTTGTGGTGATTCTATCCAATGGGTAGTTGTAGTGGTAGTAAGCAGTGGTCGTTGTGGTCATAGCAAGCGGTGATGATTGTGGTGGTGGTGGTGTAAGCAGTGGTAGTTGTGACGAGCGTAAGCACTCAACACCAAGATGGGCCAGAACGACTGTTGCTAAAACATCAGCCTTGACTTAAACCCTTTGAGCAGAGAACCACTACTTGTTCTTGAGCAGGGTTACCCGTGGTATTAATTCTGGCATAATAACTTGTGTAACTGTTGATGACCCTTGAATCCAACAGCAACAACAACAATGACAATCAAGGATTATTGCCAAGGTTCGTGCTAGAATCAGTCGACGTAAAGTATGCAATATATATATTTACCTGTATCGTAGGAAAATGTGTTGGCTTCAGTGCAGTGGAGCGCGCACGTCTGTCGCAGACCCGTGGGCCCTGGAAAAAATTAATGATGGGATGTAATCACTATGGATATTATTGAGGGTGGAGAGTGTTTGATTCTCGAGGGAGATGAAGTGACCTCGTACTCTGACGGGGTTGGCGTTGCATAGAAATGCCAGGAGGTCACAGGAGCTGAAATGATTTTAGATTTGAGTCGTATATGAAGGAACCTAGATGCTGTAGGTGAGATGACTTATATAGGAGCTATATAAGTGTGCTCAGAGGTTACTGTTGGTAAGTTGACTCGGTGTATAAGATTCATACATCAAGGCTTCTGAAAGGTTATTTACAGTTTAAGAGTTATGTATACGTGTCTGAAAATCAATAAAGTTAACTTTATGTAAATGAGATTATCGTTAGACTGGCTAAAGTAGATAGTGTACATGAAATATCATTACAAAAACATTCCACAAAAGTGCAAAGCTACGAGGTGGTGTAGATAGAAATAACATTTCAAGCCCGATGTAGTACACAACATACAGTATGTTAACACTGCCCAGGTGCTGGCACAATTAACCTATGTTTCATCTTCGCAAAGATGAACTTTTAGCCAATAGCCAATTTTTACAAAGATATTGCATGAGATAGACGAAGCCAGCTGCGATAGTTGATAGAATACATTAAAAGCAACGAAAGATGTAAGTATAACAACGATATTGACAGTGGAACAAGTGAAGACAACAGCAATAGGGTGTCGAAGATGAGATAGAGCAGTGTTTACCGCAAATGTGCCAACCATGGTCAGCAACTAAGTCAGATGACCTTAGTGAACCTGGACCACACCACTCAAGGGATAAAAAAGTCCTACAGCAAAGTCCTACAGCAGTGAAGCTTCTGTGATCTACCCCGGAGCTTCTGTATAAGATTTGAAACTGAATAGGAGGAGAAATGTGACGAACCAATAGGTAAAAGTTGCAATGGAGATTGAAAAGGCAATACGTTAACTGGGCTTAGTATTCAAATAACTGTGCTCGAAAAGAAAGAGAACGTACAATGTGTGTCAGAGATATAGCGTTGAAGGATGGTGTCAGCGTTACCCATTACGGGGAAAGCATTACCAACACTGCCCAAAAGCCTAGGACCCACAGCGTTACCCATTACTGTGAGAGCATTACCAACACTGCCCAAAAGCCTGATTACTGTGAGAGCATTACCAACACAGCCCAAAAGCCTAATTGCTGTGAGAGCATTACCAACACTGCCCAAAAGCCTAATTACTAATTGCCCAAAAGCCTAATTACTGTGAGAGCATTACCAACACTGCCCAAAAGCCTAATTACTGTGAGAGCATTACCAACACTGCCCAAAAGCCTAATTACTGTGAGAGCATTACCAACACTGCCCAAAAGCCAAATTACTGTGAGAGCATTACCAACATTGCCCAAAAGCCTAATTACTGTGAGAGCATTACCAACACTGCCCAAAAGCCTAATTACTGTGAGAGCATTACCAACACTGCCCAAAAGCCAAATTACTGTGAGAGCATTACCAACATTGCCCAAAAGCCTAATTACTGTGAGAGCATTACCAACACTGCCCAAAAGCCAAATTACTGTGAGAGCATTACCAACATTGCCCAAAAGCCTAATTACTGTGAGAGCATTACCAACACTGCCCAAAAGCCTAATTACTGTGAGAGCATTACCAACACTGCCCAAAAGCCTAATTACTGTGAGAGCATTACCAACGTTGCCCAAAAGCCTAATTACTGTGAGATCATTACCAATACTGCCCAAAAGCCTAATTACTGTGAGAGCATTACCAACACTGCCCAAAAGCCTAATTACTGTGAGAGCATTACCAACATTGCCCAAAAGCCTAGGACCCCACAAACCTCGTCAAATTCAGAAGCCAGCAGTGTTTACAACAGCAGAGTCTTTCATTTTCATGACTGCAAGGAAGAGCTGTTACACAGGGCTACATTCTGTGACGTGTGTGACCAGTAACAGTATGTAATATTATCAATGGTAGTGAAGAAAAACGTTGCTAACGTTGGATGGTCACTTAACGCTATAATATCATCTACTATATATATATATATATATATATATATATATATACACACACACAAATATAGTGCATATGGACGCGAACTTTTCATAAACACAAAATGCCCTCCAACAGTAAGGATTCGAACCCAGCACCATTTGCGTGATTGCTTGGATACGCTAACAACTCGGATATGATCGCCCCTAATAGATGAGAATAAGTTGGGCGAGGAGTTGTAGAAACATCTCGTCGTGGGTATATGTGGAAAGCCTGTAGTCAACGACCATCCTTGTTCCCTTACATTCCATTTTATTATCATTATTATTATTATTATTATTACTTTTGTTATCATCATTATTATTATTATTATTATTATTATTATTATTATTATTATTATTATTATTATTATTATTATTATTATTGTCATTATTATTACTGTTATTAATAATAGTAATAATAATAATAATAATAATAATAATAATAATAATAATGATAATAATAATGATAATATCATTATCATTATTATTATTATTATTATTATTATTATTATTATTATTATTATTATTATCATCATTATTATAATTATTATTATTATTATTATTATTATTATTATTATTATTATTATTATTATTATCATCATCATTATTATCATCATTATCATTATTATTATTATTATTATTATCATTATCATACATATCTGAATTTTCTTTAGTTTTAGGAACTCCATTCAAAATTTCATCAGGATCTTACCCCCTCTCGGTAAAAAGAAAAATGATATTCTTTAGATAAGAATTGTACACCGGACGCTGAACACCTGGATATCCAGTAGGTTGCCTGTCATAACCAAATTGTTCAACTCACTTATTTCACTCAGAAGAAAACGTTACG
Organism: Panulirus ornatus; assembly: GCF_036320965.1. Classification (NCBI taxonomy): domain Eukaryota; kingdom Metazoa; phylum Arthropoda; class Malacostraca; order Decapoda; family Palinuridae; genus Panulirus; species Panulirus ornatus. The sequence continues at coordinate 10,942,801 of NC_092237.1, forward strand.
AATGATAACAAATCATTTCAAAACTCTCCCCTCGGTTGCATTCTATTACCCGAAGTCATCAACTTTTATATAAATCTACTGTTTTCTCATTGTGGGTGATCAGTCAGTTGACCTCCGCCATCGTAGACTGATATCAGCTTGGCTGGGATAACGCGTAGCGAATGTTGTCAAGTCTTTTTACCCGTCCGCTGCAGATCCGAGATTGACTTGGGTGTGTGTGTGTGTTTATGGTCGTAGCCGCTCCTTCGGGAGAGCTACGCTGAGTTGATCGTTGTGGTTTGGTGCTCCACTCGGGTCGCGAAGGCTAAGCTTGCTGTGGCCGGTTCCTTAAGCAAGGCATTCGTCACTGTTGCCGCTGTGCTGTAATCGTTCCTTGAGTCCTGTAATCAGAAGCCAAGGATGACGAGCAATAAATCCTGTATTCTTGTAAAAGCCGGAAAAAAATGAAAATTGTCAGGCATTGTACTCCGCTTGAATGTTGATTTGGGCGCCTTCTCTCTGATAACTTGCTTCTGCGGGAACAACAGCTGATAAAGCATGACTTCGTCAACAAGATAAGGAGATAACGCAACATCCCGGGTTGATACGGAGGTCAAGTGAATGCTTGACCCCCACTGGGGATTCTTTTTTTCTTTCTTTCTTTTATCCTGCAGTCAGTCAGTCACTCAGTCATCGCAACTGATAAACTCCTGAAAACTTAACTCTTACGACAGTTATCACTTTCATGGATTATTTTCATAGTGACTATTCTATCTCAACTTTGTCGTTCACTGGTGATCCCATTTCACGACTGTGATGTAAAGAACCAACAAAATGTGGTCCGGGGTTCAATGCGCGTGGAGAACTGGACTAGATTGGATGTTTCACGACACATCCGGTGCCTGAAGGTCAGCCTTATACTGTTGGGCAATATCCAGGCACACGGGTCGTGGCCGCCATACCCACACGGACCGTCGTCGCACACTACACATACTTCAGCAAGTTATGCTGTGTTTGAAAACGTAGGAGAAACTTTCATTGGCAACGTTTCGTCAGATCTAAAACTATAACGTTCATACTACGTTATCAGCGTGGACCCACTTCGGAAGCCAAGAACATTTAAAAAAAAAAAAAAAAAAAAAAAAAATATATATATATATATATATATATATATATATATATATATATATATATATATATATATATATATATATGAATAATCCCTTCATAAGTAATCAAAGTACATTACAAGCTAAGCCTCTACTATCATTATTTTCTACCACACTGCAAATGACGCCACTTTCTACCTCCACCGGACTTTCTCTGGTGCGTAGACCTTAGGTAAACCCCTAACCATTGACCCACTGAGTTTGACCCGTCCCAACCTCACTACCCTGCATCAGCTTCGAGGGAACACGGTCCGCGGATCAACATAATAATGATCTACGTGACCTCTCTCACCTGTATCGCCTTAAAGATGTCATTTATTCCTGTTTTATTCTTTGTAATATGTGTTGTATTTTCAGATCAGCTTGACTGTGGATGGGCAGTGTTCGTGTGCCCGAACGTCTCATGTATTACAAGAATTAGTGACATTGAATAGAGGACATTTGATTCACGCTTTATCTAATGAAGCAAAGCGTGTGGTGAAAAAGATTGAAAAATATCGATAGAAAGCTGATAAATGTTAAATATGCATTGGTCTTTAACAAATGATATATATATATATATATATATATATATATATATATATATATATATATATATATATATATATATATATATATATATATATATGGATGTTTGTCTTTGGGCAACTACATACATTTTTCCCTCATTAGCGAGGTAGCGCCAGTCTCTCGTTGTAATGCATAATGTAATGATACCATCAAGATCATGTACACAAAACACTGTGGGCACAGATGTAACGTCCAGCGGCCCCGATCATTGGTCCAGACAGCTGTTATTTGTCGACCATTCCCAACAGCCTCTACTGGCAGTGTTGTGTCCTACCATCTGCTAAGAGACACGAGATTCCTAAACGATGATTCAAGAAGTATCATCCTCTTATGAACCACTAATAATCTAATGTTATCAAATTAGCAGGTAAATGTAAAACATCATCATCGTCATCATCATCGTCTGATACGAGCGATGCAGTCAAGAAGACATCGAGCACCATCTTCACATTGGCCGTTCATCATTAGGCGTAAGATCAGACTTTCAGAATGAAGAGACGATATCTTAATTCATACCCGCATGGAGAACTAGGCAGCTTTTTGAAGGTATGGTGGCGTCAGGTCAGTCATCTGTCACTTCAACAAGAGTGGTTATACGTCCGAGGTTACGGCATGGTATCCGAGGCTCACAGCAATATCCTGAAAGGTCGCGTTCAAGGGCTAACATGTGGGACCTCATCATTCAGGCTACTGAGAAAGTCACCGCATGAATGCGACCATCCAATAGGGGACATGAGACAGGTCATGGACTGCGTCATGCGTATATTAAATCAGACGCTGGCTCTATAACATCACCTGGATTATATATACTGGTGTCAGCGTGACAACAGGTGTACTGTCTTGTTGTGACTGTTGCTGCTTTTCAATCGTGGCCGCTTGAGTGTTGGTGCCACACACTGCTGCTGCTGCTGCTGCAGCTGGCCACGGGTTATGACAACCCCCATGACGGCCTCACTGTTTGTGCCACACACACTAGCGCCAGCGGCAGTGCTGTTGGCCATGGGTTATGACACACATCCCCCATGACTTCCTTATCATTGGTGTCACAGTAATAGAGTAATATACAGTGATTTTTCTTTTTTCATGAAATATGTCCCTCGAAAAAAAAAAAAGACAAGTCATTGCATCGTGAGGGTTTTTTTTGACGTAAATGATGAGCTGATCAGAACCACAGTTTATATGGTAAACAGAGTGATGAAAAGACGATTTTCATGTTTGATGTCGACTTGTTTATGTACAGAGAAACATCCAAGGATTGGCAGCTGTGATACCCCGCTTTCCTTGAACAGCTAAGCTGTGAGGCTGTCTTCCTTCTTTTGTCTTCCCGTCTTCACCTAACCTAGTGTATCTTCCCGTAAGAGGCCTTACTGATTTCTAGTCTCTCTCTCTCTCTCTCTCTCTCTCTCTCTCTCTCTCTCTCTCTCTCTCTCTCTCTCTCTCTCTCTCTCTCTCTCTCTCTCTCTCTCTCTCTCTCTCTCTCTCTCCAACTTTAATCGTCCGTGTCATGTTGGTCACCGTCAAGAAAAAAAATAAAATCTCGTGTTAAGTGAGTCATATTGAGGGTGTGTAGCGGTGGATACATGGCCAGGCCGTCTGTGTGTGTATGTGTGTGTGTGTGTGTGTGTGTGTGTGGACGGGATGTCAGTTATAGACCCCCTCCCCACCCACTCCTGCATCCCTCACACACACACACATACATACAGCGTTGGTATGCTTCACCACACACACCTCCGCCTGAACAAAGCTCACGTCACGGGAGTGGAGGAGCAGCCCCGTGTCAAGCTCAACACACACACACACTCGACCAGAGAAACCGGGAGGGAGGGAGGGAGGGAGGAAAATATATGTCGTCAATAAATGGTGGATGTGAAGCAGCAGACCCGCGGTGAAGCGTTACGTCATCATCAGGAGCGGAAGAGAGTAAATAAAGGGATGGAGGAGGAAGGTTGGTGGGTGGGTGGCTGGCGAGCCAGACCCTCCACCAGTAAAGTTAATGTATGCTGAGGTCATGTGACCCCCCCCCCCCCCCCCCAGCTACCGCTCCCTACTGGCCGCCTCGCGCCACACACACACACACACACACACACACACACACACATATACACACCACCGATATACAACTTCTGGAACAATCTCTCTCTCTCTCTCTCTCTCTCTCTCTCTCTCTCTCTCTCTCTCCCACATCCCAAAAGGAACCGTGTTCGTACCACACCGTAACAAGCGTACGCTGTGCTATCCCTCGTTCAAACCTTCCGAACTCATTTACCGTCAATGTTGCTTTGTGGCCAGAGTCAGTCCAGGCTCGGCATAAACCATCGTTACCCGTTTAAAAGTAAACAAGCGACGCATGGGGGAGCAACCACACGGCAGCGCGACGCCACAACTGCGCATTACACCCACAAGAGACCATTGCAAGAGTCTCAGCCTAACCCTGGTAAATGGCCAGCATTGCTGGAGGTTGCAGCCGCGGGGTGTGTGTGTGTGCGCGCCTGCGCCGCCGATGGTCGACACACAGCTCACCTAATGCCACCGCAGGCCACACCAGGCGCTCTGAAAGTTCTACCACTACCAGCGTTACGGGTTGTTGTTACAGGTTGCGCCTGTAACATCCAATGATCTGCCCGCCAGGACGTTAGAGTTATCCCCCCCCCCTTGTAACGCCCGAGAGACATCGCACCACTGTCTCCCTACCACAACCTCCAGCAGCACCAGACACACCAAGTGTCACTCAGATACAAGACTACCAGTGCATTACAGCTGGTACCTGTTACACACGAGACATTACAGCCGGTACCTGTTACACACGAGACATTACAGCTGGTACCTGTAACACACGAGACATTACAGCTGGTGCCTGCAACACCTGAGACGTTACAGCTGGTGCCTGTAACACCTGAGACATTACAGCTGGCACCTGTAACACCTGAGATATTACAGCTGGTACCTGTAACACACGTGACATTACAGCCGGTACCTGTAACACACGAGATATTACAGCTGGTACCTGTAACACCTGAGACATTACAGCTGGTGCCTGTAACACCTGAGACGTTACAGCTGGTGCCTGTAACACCTGAAACATTACAACTGGCACCTGTAATACCTGAGATATTACAGCAGGCACCTGTAACACCCGAGACGTTACAGCCGCTACCTGTAACGCCAAAGCCATTACAAGGAAAGTCACATGTAACGCCAGAGACATTACAGCTGGAAGTAGTACCACCTGAGACATGACATTTGGCACCTGTAACGCCTAAGACGTTACAACAAACACCCGTAACGGCCAAAACATTACAGCTGGAACAAGTAACGCCCGAGTTATTACATCTAGCACCTGTAACGCCCGAGACATTACATCACTGTCACACTTGAGTATCTACCAGCCAGTGTTACAGCCAGCACTAATGACGGCTAGGACACCGCATCACTGTCACAGCTGGAAGATCTACCTAGCAGGGCGTTACAACCAGCACTTGCACTTGTAACGCTGGAGACACATCACTGTCACAGCTGGGATGAATTTACCTGCTAGGGCGGACGCGGCCAAGGCGGTGAGGAGGAGCACTGAACGCATGGCGTCGACTCACACTGTCCTCGGACAGGTCTAGTCGTTGCTCCACTGGCTACACTCCCCTCCTACTTATGACTTATATACCCAAAGCACAGAGGACCGGGGGTCCACTGCCTCAATGAGTGCCACCAGTGCCACACCGAAACCTAACGCTCACGCAGCGTTCATTCTTACCCCCCCAGCGGAGGGGTCGGGTCTTCGTGAGGGACCGAAACACGACGTTAGCTTGTGAAACAAAGGTTGGCCAGGTGACAATCAGCTGTCATGTGACAAATACTCCAATGATTGACCCCCCACCCCCACCCCTACCCCCTTCCCCTGACCCTTCTGCTGGCTACGGACATGCCTACTTGTGGATATGCCTAGTAAGGACGTGTCTACATGTAGGTATGCCTACTAAGGACATGCCTCTGTTTAGGTATACCTAGTTAGGATACGCATGCTTATAGACATATCTAATAAGAACTTGCATATTTGCCGACGTCTTTTTTTTTTTTTCTCGTGGATATATCTAGTAAGGACATGCCTACTTGTGAATATATCTAATAAGGGCGTGCATTGTCGGGTATATACCCAATAAGGTCATGCCTATTGGTAGATATGCCTTCTGAATATGCCTAGTAAGGACGCGTCTTGTACATATCCCTATATCATTACCTGAATTATGGACGCTTTTGAGAACGTTCGTCCATGTTACTAAACCGTTATTCCTTCGTGATTTACACAGGTGAGGTGCCGCTGGTGAAGGTTCCAACATATGGACATAACCCCATCTTCAAACACGCGTATTAAACACTTTTGAAGAAAGCCTAGATGTGAACGCGTCTACCCACTACTAATCTATGGACATGCTGCGATCATATCTATTGTGGACGTAACCAGTTTTAGAGATGTACATATGCATACCTATTTGTGGTTATACCTATTATGCAGACAACAAACCCAAGGACGAATTATTGTGGAACATTTTGCTTGGATAATGAGTGTGTTCTTGCTCTTCAACTTATCTGCCTCTGGAGTTTTTCTCATACGGCTGCTCTATCAGGTGCACTTTGCCTGCTGTGATAAGCATTCTTTCTTTGCTCTGAATAACGTTCACCTAATTTACCACCGGTATAAAAAAATTGGTGATAAGCGCGAAGACTAATACGTTGCTGGACGGAGAGAGAGAGAGAGAGAGAGAGAGAGAGAGAGAGAGAGAGAGAGAGAGAGAGAGAGAGAAAGTGGAAAAACTGCCAATAGAGAGGTCCAGTAGTCTTCCACACTGTCCGTTGCGATTCAGTAAAGTGTCGCGAGTTATTGAGACTTCGTTAAGAGTCTGTCGACTTTGCTTGCTCTAAAGGTAGACCCTGGAAAACCTATTTCATCGTCCAGTATGAGAGACGATGATTGATGAGCCCTTCCTGGAATGCCCCAGACTACGTACAACATTCATATCCAATCCTCTGATAGACAGAACCGTTGGAGTTATTATTAAGGATGACAATATCATTGTCAAGAGGTTCTTGTCTCGTAACGTGCCAGCCTCGGTGGGTAAGCATATGCCATCACGCTAGGTCACCACCACCTTCCAAGGAAGAGTCTGGTCACACCCGCGTATGGCGGTGAAGGTCAGCCACATGTATGGAGGCGAGGTCAAGTGGCCCAGCGAGAGAGGAAGTTGATATTGTCCTGTGCGACGCCAGTCTGCAAGAACGTAGTGCGCGGTCGAGAAATTCTTCTTCCGTCATCTAGCGTCATGTAACTTAACGTAACGTAATCTGAAACTAACGTAACGTAATCTGAAACTATCATGAAAATCTCGGCTGTGCTGTGTGTAGCAATGGCCACACTTGTTGACGTACTTATAACCATGCACTTGTGTGTGTACAGAGGTGTTTGTTGTGGTCATCCTTATTTGTGGACATTTAGATTTTTTTAAGAACGTCCTAGTTATGGATATACTAGGAATTACTTATTGATGAAATCCTGTGTGTACAGCAGTGAGAGAGAGAGAGAGAGAGAGAGAGAGAGAGAGAGAGAGAGAGAGAGAGAGAGAGAGAGAGAGAGAGAGAGAGTTCTACGCTCGTAGGCCCCATTTCTAGAACTTTTTACGTCATCAAGTATCATTTAAACTTCCGTGGTAAATCGCCGGTATTCACTCAGTGTCCTTATTGAGCTAACCTGGTTCAACCACCATCCACCACCCCTCACATTATAACAGCGCTTCTGTGCGGTCTACAAGTCTCTTGTCCCAGCTATTTGTTATGGCCTCTTGTTAGGCAGGTGATGCATCTCGTCAACAACCGTCCGCTGTCAGCATCGTCCTACCGGTTTAAAGACTCGAAGGCTGCACTCATGTTACCCCTCTTTATCTCCCCCCTCTCTTCTCCATCTTGGACAGACGGCTTGCCCTCAGCCTTTCATTTAGCCAAGCTTTCTTAATTGAGAAACCTTAACTTTTCTTCTGTGGATCCTCTAAATCAGATCTTTGTGCCTCTTTAGGTGTGGCGGTGACTGGAACTGCCAGGCGTACTCCAGTCTTGGTCTGTGTTGCGAAGAGCTTCTAAGACGTTTTCTCATCCATAGACGTCATTGCAATCCTACTCTTTGTCAGCAGATACCATGATCCGTCATGGTTCCCCTAATATGCAACTCCGCCGACAAATGTCGGCACAATTGACCCCTATAGGTCTCTTTTATAGATTCCTGTGCCCGCACCCATTTGAGGAAGTACGCCTCAGCAATCTTTACGTGCTCACATACCTACTCGTGGATACGTATGGCTTCGGATAGGCGCAGTTGTGAATGTTGCTTGTGGAATCTACCTCTTAAAAAGATACATATCCATTTGTAGAGATATTTGTAGATATTTCTTTTCTTAGACTTATATATACTCTGTAGGTAGACATATCTGCACGTGGACATTACTGGATTCGAAGGCACTAGTTGATATACCTACTTGTAGATATGATTATTTACAATGACACCCGTCATTATACGTGTTTGTAAACATAATTAGCCATGGACTTCCGTATTATCTTGCATACCTGTGGATAGAGCCATTGTTGGATATGATTATGAATATGCCTAATGTTGTGATTAGTTCTGGACGAAACTTGGAACACATCTGCTACGTACATGTCTTTGGCTTTACATGCCAGTGGTGTATATATATATATATATATATATATATATATATATATATATATATATATGTACGTGCCAGTGGTAGACAGGTATACATACCACTTGTAGAACTGTATTCATACCACTGGTAGACATATGTAAATATGGCTAGAAAAGGGCACATGCCAATGATAGACATGTGTGAATCCCAGTGGTAGAAAGGTGAACTTGCCCGTGGTAGACATGTGTACATGCCAGTGGCAGACATGTGTATATGCCACTGATATACATGTGTACATGCCATTGGCAGATATGTGTACATGCTGGTATCATACATGTGTATAAAGGCCAGTGGTTTCCCAGCACTCGAATCCTAAGTGAATATGCAAGCAAGTGATGCTAAACGTATGAGAGAAATGAGTATTCAGGACATTAGACATCCTTAAAGTAGAAGAGGAACTACGTGCTGGGCTTCATGCTAAGGTCCAGATGTCTGTTGGTCGATGAAGGGAACTGTGACGAGACGGGAGGGAGAAGAGATTATCGAAAGTAGGAAGGCTGTTAGACAAGAAGACATCAGTGAGATATTGAGGTATGGAGATGCACATCAGGCATGTACAACTGAAGAATGTTTCTCTTGTGTACTTAGGGATTATACAGAAACACTTGAGAGGCCACTTGAGGTGTTCTTTAAAAGACATTGGCAGAGGTCAAGGCCCATAGGAATGGAAGAGAACAATTACCATAACTGGTTTTAAGAAAGTCAATACGATCTGAGAAAGATGATCAGAGAATAAAGAGATGATTGTTTACAGAGGAGGAACTACTAAAGTGAGAGACGAAATGGGTTTAGAGAAAAGAGCTTATGTTAAAAGAACCTTAGAGTGACAAAAGATGCATGTCAGAGGAGGTATTTCGAACTGGATAGAGGAGGCACTGGTGGCCTAAAGGTTTCTGTCTTGGGGGGGTCGCTGTCATTGCTGACTTAGGTAGATGACTTACCAAAAGGAACTGAATTATACTTGTGTATGTTTACAGATGATGCTGGAGCTATCAGAACAGTAAGGTGTATCCAAGATTACAACAACCAACAAAAGCATGCAGACGATATCCAGTTATATACATGGTTGATGAGACTTTAGCCCCGACCAAATGCATAATGATGAATTGGACCACCGTAAGATAGCCCCTCAAGAATGTGTCTTGTCGTCTGTTCTCTTCTCCACATGGATGATATTTCTTCAGATTCTTATCTTAATCACTCCTAATGCTGCTGATACCATTTTACTATTCTTCAACTCCAGCTTTCTTTCCCTCCAGACTCTGATACTCGTTCCCTTTCTCGCGTTGATCATGTCTTCTTTCTCAGGTCGGACCTTTGCGACATCTTCCATCGGAAATGAAAACCTGATTCAGATAGATAGCGTATGAACGAAATTTCTACCAATATCCTTATATTAGTGTCCCTCACTCCCTTCAGTTGAATTTCAGTTTAAAACTGTTGTGACATACAAAGTTTGGGCGTAACCACACCTTCCAATCTCTCCTGGAAACCCTACAATAAGAATCACCTAGTCTGCTTCCAAACGCTGGAAGGTTATTTACAGTGGTGTCGTAATTATTACTCTTGTGAGCAACTGTTATGCCTCTACAGTTTTTTTTTTTTTTTTATCCAACGTATTGTGAAGCTACTCCTCTCATATCTTAAAGTGGTTCTTCCTCAACCTCTATATAAGCAAGAGTGGAGTCAAAATTCCTTCATCTCGTCGATTCTCCAGACGTCACCTCGCTACCCAACGCCTCTCTGTCTTCCGGGATGTTGCTGCCCTCTACTTCTACAGGTGAATATTCTATTCGGCCGCTGTTTTGGGGGGAGCTGTCTGCTTGCGTCCTTGCCACCAAGGCTTGGATCTATATCACGCGTTTGATTTTGCTTCCCTTAGTTTCTGTGTGGCGACAGTCTACACGAGGAGTGACTGACAGTTATGCCTCCTTTCCTCGAACACTAAGATTGTAGAATCCTCATCCTTTTATGTTAACCCCGTACCTTTAACTTTTATGCTTACCCCCATACCTTTAACTTTTATGTTTACCCCCATACCTTTACCTTCTCTACCTTTAAGAGTTAGGTTTACAAACGCCTGAGAAATTTCGATGAAATTCCTCATTCACTTTCTCACACTGTATTTCATTTCTAGCCGAGATGGCATAGGATGTGGTATATCTTACCTGTACCATGTCGGCCAGTAGGATAAGAAAAAAAAATGAAAGTATTGCAAGCCTACTTTATTTCCAAATTAGCTTACACTTTACTGATTTGGTCACCCACTCTGAGGAGACAAATTTGCTAAAGAAAAAAAAAATAAAGGGGGTCCGAAGATGGGCAATAAAGATCGTACCTAAGACGATTTAAAGAAGATATGGAGATGAAATGTAGAAATAATGATGAGTAAATGGATGACGTTAGGGAATATTAACTGTGACGGAGGCATTGGACAGAAATTCAAGATATCAAAATCCGGATAGACATGTGTCTGAATGTGTGTTTAAGATCGTGCCCAACAGACTTGCCACATAGGTCGCATTTCATCGACTTCTATTTCTAATGATAGAACTCAAAAGGAAACCGTGTATAAGCAACAGCATTTATCAGCAAGATATCACTTTGACATTCAAGTAACCTAATGAGCATAATGTATTAACAGCCACTGCATCCATCGTTGGGGTGGACTGGGTTACGTTGACTTATGTAAAGCCTTGTTTATTTCAGCACAGACCGAACGACTGTAAAGTCAAATGAAGCCAAGAGAGGTATGAGAAAACTTGGTGTCTACCCCAGAAGGGTGACACCATATGAGGCCGAACCGGTGATTCTGACCCTTGCATGAGAACTCCCGCAGCTTCAGGGTTGCGCTCCAATCTGGAGCAAGGAAATAGACTCCTTTGGAGCGTCAAGGTCGTCGACGACACTGTACTTCTTACTTGCTGTTGACGATGATACAACCTCGCTGTGTGGCCATATGCAGGCCGGGTCCGGTAATATATATATATATATATATATATATATATATATATATATATATATATATATATATATATATATATATATATATATATATATATATATATATATTTATATATATATATATATATATATATATATATATATATATATATATATATATATATATATATATATATATATATATATATATATATAATGCGTGTGTGTGTGTGTGTGTGTGTGGAAAATACTCAGAGAAGCAGAAGTATCTATATGTGGATCTGGAGGAAGATTATGACACGGGAAGTAGAGATGCTTGTAAGAGGTGTTAAGAATACCTATACATGGTGTCGGAGGAAAGTTACAAGAAGCGTTAAGGAGACAGTATCCAGAGAGTAAGGTATGTGTGCGAGTGAGGATGGGGTGGTTAAGGGTGTGTGATACCACCATGGATGGCGTGGCGAGGGTGGCAAAAACGCGAGGGTCCTGGAGAGAGGAGACTGTCTGCAGCCCACTGTGCGTGGGGGAGAGCCTGGAGGGCAAAACAGTTAAAGTTTGCTGATGACGTGGTTCTGGTCGAGTGTGGGAGGGTGTGTGAAAGGAGAATGTTGAGAGTTGATAGAGATAAGAGCATGAATGTAATGTTGAGTACGAGAGAGAGAGAGAGAGAGAGAGAGAGAGAGAGAGAGAGAGAGAGAGAGAGAGAGAGAGAGAGAGAGAGAGAGAGAGAGAGAGAGAGAGAGAGACGACAGTGTGAGGACGAAGATGAATATGTTTGCTGGCATGATAAGTCTTATCGGTGATGTGTGGACGCGAGGCATACCCTCATTAAAAAGAAAAGTGAGGAAAGTGTGAATGTGACGCAGATGAAATATATATATATATATATATATATATATATATATATATATATATATATATATATATATATATATATATATATATATATATATATATACACTCTGAGGTTGGGGAGAAAAAATTCTACCTCCGTATTCCCTGCGTGTCGTAGAAGGCGACTAAAGGGGGCGAGAGCAAGAGCTGGAAACTATTCCCTTCTTGTATTTCAAGTTCCAGAAGAGGGTACAGAATAAGGAACCAGGCGGGGAGTGCTCATCCTCCTCGAAGGCTTAGTCTTGGTTTTCTGAATGTGTGTGGATGTAACCAACATGAGAAGAGAGGAGAGATAGGTTGTATGTTCGAGGAAATGGAAGGCATGCAAGGAACAGAGTGAATTGGAATGATGTAGTATACTGGGGTCGACGCGCCGTCAGTGGATTGAACCATAGCGTCTGGGGTAAACCATGGAAAGGTCTGTGGGGCATGTTTGTGGGTAAGGAACAGTGGTGTTGGTGCATTACACATGACAGCTACAGAGTGGATGTGAGCGGATGTGACCTTTCTTCCTCTGTTTCATGGCGCTAACGCGTGGTGTATGATTTCCTCTCTTTTTTCATCTTATATGCGTATCTCTGCCTCCCAGCACTTTCTTCTGTACTTATCCTAAGTGCTCACCCTCCTTTCCTGCAGATGTCTCCCATCTGTTTCACGAGCGATTTTTTGTTTTTAATTTCCTCATTCCACCACTCACTACCCTCTCCCATGAATTCACATCCTACCCTCTTAATGCCACAAACTTAGACAGTGCTCTGTTAGATACCTTGCACTTATCCTCCACTCCCCTTCTTTCATTTACTAACCCTCGCCCTACGCCATTCTTCACTCGGCCTCGCCTGGGATCTTTGCACACAAGCCACTTGTCCAGGGTTTCTCACTTCTTTTTAACTCTTCTTGCCCACATACTTCATCTCCCGGTTTCCTGAACACACCACAATCTTTCACATTCACCCCTACTAAGAGATGATCAGACATTCTACTGGCCGCCCCTCTCAACACATTCACATCCAACAACCTCTCTTCTACACACCCATCCCTGAAGACATTATCCATTAACACCCATTGACGCCCCAAACCCTACTCGCCGTGGATACATAGGAATGTCAGTTTGGATAGACCACGAATTCCTGATCGCCGGTCCTCTGTTAGCTTTTCCCCTACATGTATTGACTCTAGGAGACCCCACCACATTCTCAGCTGACACGTCACCTGCCCTCGCAATCGCATCCCCTAGCACTGAGATTCGATCCCTTACATCACAGCTACCAAAGAACTCACAGTTCCTTTGAATCACATTTATTTCTTTCTTTACTCCTCCCATATCCTGGTGCATACGCGCTTATAGTTGCCTGCCTCTCATTATCTACTTTCACTGTAACCCGCATCAACCTTGAACTCACTTCCATGCGGTATTTATCACAGTCCTAGAACTCAGTCCACAGCAGAAGTGCCATCCCAATTTTTTTCGTTCTCGTCCTCTCACTCATCATGAACCTTGTCCACGCACAGACCTCGGACTTTACCCTGCCAACGAATTATTCCGCCTAAACCTTCGTCTTGGTCGCGGCAAGAGCCAGAACACACACGTGTCGCTCAACGACGGAACGTGCATGTTTTTCTCCCTCCTCCTCCTCCACGACGGAACGTGCACGTTTCTCTCCCTCCTCCCCCTCCTCCACGACGGAACGTGCATGTTTCTCTCCCTCCTCCTTCTCCACGACGGAACGTGCACGTTTCTCTCCCTTCTCCTCCTCCACGACGGAACGTGCACGTTTCTCTCTCTCCTCCTTCTCCACGACGGAACGTGCACGTTTCTCTCCCTCCTCCTCCTCCACGACGGAACGTGCACGTTTCTCTCTCTCCTGCTTCTCCACGACGGAACGTGCACGTTTCTCTCCCTCCTCCACCACCACCATACCACTGAGTCTGTCTGTCAGCCACACGTTATTTCCGTGGCATCGCGGAAATAACGCTCTATTTTCTTGATTCCAATGGTACGTGAGTCATACAATTCTGAAAAAAAAAAAAGAAAAATGAGGTAATTAGACATATATATCATGTGGAATACATATCCCTGGAGTGTGATTGGTTCCATGTGAACTGAATTAGGTGAATGGCTGACCGTATTACGCGGTTTTGTCACCTTTTTTCAGCCGTTATAAACCCCTTTAGGTAAGGTGTCAGTCACCTCTGGGAGTAAGCTTAAATCCCGATCTATGGACGTTTGTTCCCATAATGGGTTAAGATTTTTTTCCAAGACAAATATATATATATATATATATATATATATATATATATATATATATATATATATATATATATATATATATATATATATATATATATATATATATATTGGAAAGGATCACAATTTTGCGTGTGATCAAGATATTCCTATGAGTCCACGGGGAAAATGAAACACGAAGTGTTTCAATTTTCCCCGTGGACTCATAGGAATATATATATATATATATATATATATATATATATATATATATATATATATATATATATATATATATATATATATGTATATATATATGTTGTATGGTTGCGAGGCGTGGGCTATGGATAGAGTTGTGCGCAGGAGGATGGATGTGCTGGAAATGAGATGTTTGAGGACAATGTGTGGTGTGAGGTGGTTTGATCGAGTAAGTAACGTAAGGGTAAGAGAGATGTGTGGAAATAAAAAGAGCGTGGTTGAGAGAGCAGAAGAGGGTGTTTTGAAATGGTTTGGGCACATGGAGAGAATGAGTGAGGAAAGATTGACCAAGAGGATATATGTGTCGGAGGTGGAGGGAACGAGGAGAAGTGTTTTGAAATGGTTTGGGCACATGGAGAGAATGAGTGAGGAAAGATTGACCAAGAGGATATATGTGTCGGAGGTGGAGGGAACGAGGAGAAGTGGGAGACCAAATTGGAGGTGGAAACATGGAGTGAAAAAGATTTTGTGTGATCGGGGCCTGAACATGCAGGAGGGTGAAAGGAGGGCAAGGAATAGAGTGAATTGGATCGATGTGGTATACCAGGGTTGACGTGCTGTCAGTGGATTGAATCAGGGCATGTGCAGCGTCTGGGGTAAACCATGGAAAGATGTGTAGGTATGTATATTTGCGTGTGTCGACGTATGTATATACATGTGTATAGGGGTGGGTTGGGCCATTTCTTTCGTCTGTTTCCTTGCGCTACCTCGCAAACGCGGGAGACAGCGACAAATCAAAAAGAAAAAAAAAAAATTATTATCATTATTATTTTGCTTTGTCGCTGTCTCCCGCGTTAGCGAGGTAGCGCAAGGAAACAGGACGAAAGAATGGCCCAACCCACCCACATACACATGTATATACATACACGTCCACACACGCAAACATACATATCTATACATCTCAACGTATACATATATATATATACGCACACAGACATATACATATATACACGTGTACATAATTCATACTGTCTGCCTTTATTCATTTCCATCGCCACCTCGCCACACATGTAATAACAACCCCCTCCCCCCGCATGTGTGCGAGGTAGTGCTAGGAAAAGACAACGAAGGCCCCATTCGTTCACACTCAGTCTATAGCTGTCATGTAATAATGCACCGAAACCACAGCTCCCTTTCCACATCCAGGCCCCACAGAACTTTCCATATATATATATATATATATATATATATATATATATATATATATATATATATATATATATATATATATATATATATATATATATATAAATGTATATCCCTGGGGTAGGAGAAAGAGAACTCTTTCTCTGTATTCTCTGCATGTCATAGAAGGCGACTAAAAGGTCCGGCTGCGAGGGGACTGGAAACCCTACCCTTCTTGTCTTTCAATTTCTAAAGGATGGAGCAGAAGGAGCTGAGCAGGAACTGTTCATCCTCTTTGGAGACTCAGGCTGGGTTGTCTAGATATGTTTGGATGTAACCAAGATGAGAAGAGAGGAGAGATAAGTAGCGTTTGAGGATGGAAACCTAGTTGTACTGGCTCTCAGTGAAACCTAGTTCAAGAGTAAAGGGGAAGCACGGTTTGGCAATATCTTAGCAGTGAAGTCAGGGGTTGGTAAGAGGACAAGAACTAAGTTAGGAGTAGCACTACTCCTAAAGCATGAGTGTTGTTGTAGTGTGTGAAAGAGTATAGGAAGTGAATTCTTTACTGATGTGGATGATGAAGGTGAAAATGAAAGTGGATGGCGAGAGAGGGCGTGATTATTGGTGCTTATGTACCTAGCAAATGGAAGGAAGTTACTGTAATACCAAGTATGTTCATTGAATCAAGAGGTGGAATTACGGAACCGTCAAAGGAGAGACGAGAGTTGTCAGGAGTTTTTCTAGAGCTGGGTAGAAATTGGGTCTTGGAGGCATTAAACCTAACATGATTTTGTGTACTCCACTGACATAGCCTGTCCAAGTCTGAGTTTTATTGAGAAAGCTGTGTCAAGACAAGATGCATATCGAGTGAGAGAAGAGGGAGCAGAATTGAATTATGTGGATGAATGTAGTGTTGAGAGGGGAGGAAATCGTTGAAAAAAAAAAAAAGGAGAATATGTGTAGGAGACAGGACAGAATTTTGAAGGACACCGCTTTTGATGGAGAAAAGGAGGGAGGCTGATCCTTCAACAACCACAGAGATAGATTGGCCGGAGAGGAAGCTAGATATGAAGGAGCAAAGTGAGGGATGGAAGTCAGAAGAGGAGAGCTTCGAGATGAGACCCCGATGCCACACTCTGTCAAAAAATCTTATATATGTCTAGGGCAACTACATATGATTCCCCTAAGTCTTTCAGGGATGGTGACCAAATATTAGTAAGATAGGAAAGAATATCACCAGTGGATCTCGCCATACTGGTGCTCGGAGAGAAGACTGTGATTTTTCGTTGTTTAAGGATATGGGAGTTGAGGAGGGATCCAAACACTTTGGAGACAGTAGATGTCAAAGCAATAGGACTATATTTACAGGGATCAGAACGGTCACTCTTCTTAGGGATGGGATGTATCAAAGCATGTTTCCAAGGAGAAGGAAAGGTTTTGGTTTTTAGACAGTAACGGAACAGGCGAGCAAGCGCAGGTGCAAGTTCAGAGGCACATTCTTTCAGTACATCAAGACCATGAGCCAAGCTTGTGTCCACAGAAAGAAGTGCCTTTCAGACAGTCCGAAAAGAGATTACAGGAAGAGGCGTGGGATTAGTAAGAGGAGCATCAGGGGTGAAGGAATGTTAGAGTCATCCAAGGTGGAACCAAAGATAGTTGCTTTGTCAATGGGAAAGACAGCTATAATACCGTCAGAACGGAAAAGTGAGGGAGAGGTAGAGCGACAGAAGTTGTTGGAGACGCCCTTAGCTAAAGACCAGAAAGATCTATCAGTGGATGACGAGGAGAGGTTATCGCACTTCCTTTGAATAAAGGGACGCTTCACCTCACGGATAACGTGTTCGCTGCGATTACGGGCAGTGATAAAAGCCAAATAGGATCCAGAGGAAGGAGAAATTTTCCAAGCCCGATGTGCCTGACCCTTTGTCAGAATGGCCTCAGAACAGGAACGGTTAAACCATGGATTGGACGAAGAAGTAGTCTTGTTGGAAGAAGGGATAAATGCTTCCATTCCTGCAAGCGTAACCTCCTCTTTGCGTTTGGCGGAGGCAGAAGCATCACCACATAAGACACAGTAACTTACCCAAGCAAAATCAGAAAAGAAGTTACGTAAGTTATTCCACTCAGTTTTGTTCAAGTGCTAGTATTTACGCTTAGAAGGGGCTGCTGGAGGGGAAGGTGCCGTTAGAATACATACATTTATGAGAGTGTGATCAGATGAACCAATTTAGGGCGAGATTGTGTATTTACAGCGGGATGGACTAGAGGTGAAAAACAAATCCAGAATATTAGGCGAGTGGTCTCTCTTACATGGTTTTTCTCTTTTATGAAAACTTTTACAAATCTTCACCCTCGCTCCACAAGTTAGTCATCAGACATCCCACCAGCTACCCCTCTCAGCATATTTACATCCAAAAGTCTCTCTTTTCAGTTAGTATGTAATTCAAGGATACCCGATGACCATCTCTCCTGCTCACATACGTATACTCGTGAATGTTCCTCTTTTTCAAACCAGGTATTACCAGTCACCATTCCTTTTTCAGCACACAGTTTCATAAGCTGTGCACCATTTCCATTAATTATGCTAATCATCCTATGTCCCCCAATTATGCCCTTAAATGCTACATTACTCACCTTCGCATCCAAATTGCCCATCACTAACACCCGGTCTCTTACATAAAAAACTGCTGACACAATCACTTAGCTGCTACCACAGCACTTGCTTCTCATTATATTTCTTCTCATGGCAAGGTGCAAAAACACTATTACGCACCCATTTCTCGCCATCCAATTTCAGTTTTACCCACTTCAGTCTCGAATTTATTTCCTTACACTCTTTCACACACTCCAACAACTCCTGCTTCCGGAATATTGCTACCCCCTCCATAGTTCTTGTCCTCTCGCTAACCCCCTGACTTTACTGCTAAGACATTTCCAAACTGTTCTTACTCTTTACTCGTCGACTGTGTTTCACTCAGAGCCAGAACATCCAGGTCTCATTTCTCATTCTGGTTACATCCACACACATTTAGACACCCCGGCCTGAGCCTCCGAGGAGGATGAGCACTCCCATGAGCACTCCCTTTTAGATACCGAAAAACAAGAAAGACGGGGTTTCCAGTCCACTTGCTTCCGCCTCCTTTAGTCGCCTTCTACGACACTCAGGTAATGCGGAGGTAGAATTCTTTCGCACCATAAATTCTAATATATATATATGTATTCCTTTTTTCTTTCATACTATTCGCCATTTCCCGCGTTAGCGAGGTAGCGTCATGAACAGAGAACTGGACCTTTGAGGGAATATCCTCACCTGGCCCCCTTCTCTGTTCCTCCTTTTGGAAAAAATTAAAAAGGGGAGGATTTCCAGCCCCCCCTCTCCCTTCCCTTTAGTCGCCTTCTACGACACGCAGGGAATGCGTGGGAAGTATTCTTTCTCCTCTATCCCCAGGGATAATATATATATATATATATATATATATATATATATATATATATATATATATATATATATATATATATATGTATATATATATATATATATATATATATATATATATATATATATATATATATATATATATATATATATATATATATATATATATATATATATATATATATATATATATATATATATATATATAGAATAGTTTACTACATAGCTGCTGTGGGTGCAGGAGTTTCGGCACTGTTGATGTACTCGGAGAGTCTGAAACAGACAAACATCTAGTTGTATTAGTCTGGTATCAGACGGTTATTTTGGTCGAGTCATTGACTTGGTGTACACAACAAACACGATAATAAGATAGGACTTATTTGTTGTCCAAACTGCTCTTCAGATATACGTAAACAAGGTGTCGCCATAATGTCACTGATAGCCTTATATCATCATAGAAAATACGCAATTAGGGGCAAAGTTAAAGGATCAAGAGATATTATTGTGTACTGTTCTGTGTCGTAGAGAGCAAAGTCTGGATTCACGGTGGATAACTGATTGTGTATCTAGACTTTGACTGATGCTCTCCTGAATGAACTTAAACTAGTGTGTCAGGAGGCCGCTCATGTTGTGGTAACTCCAGTTAGTGATCTTAGCTGTGTATTAGGTAGATGAAGTGGTAATTCCAGTCGGTGATCTTAGTGGTATATTAGGTAGATGAAGTGGTAACTCCAGTCAGTGATCTTAGTGGTGTATTAGGTAGATGAAGTGGTAACTCCACTCAGTGATCTTAGTGGTGTATTAGGTAGATGAAGTGGTAACTCCAGTCAGTGATCTTAGTGGTGTATTAGGTAGATTAAGTGGTAACTCCAGTCAGTAATCTTAGTGGTATATTAGGTACATGAAGTGGTAAGCCCAGTTAGTGATCTTAGTGGTGTATAAGGTAGATGAAGTGGTAACTCCAGTCAGTGATCTTAGTGGTGTATAAGGTAGATGAAGTGGTAAGCCCAGTTAGTGATCTTAGCAGTGATGATAAGCAGATCTGGGCAATACCCTTAGTGGTGATCCTAACCGTGCATTGGGCAGATTAGGTGATCACCCCAGCTGGTGATCTTAGCCGTGTATTGGGTAGATTGGGTAATAGCCCCCACAGCTGGTAATCTTAGCCACGTCTGGGCATCTTCCACTCTCCACGCCAGGCTTGCTGGTCTCACACTATGTCTGGTCAACACGAAGCCACAAAGGCCAGGATTAATACCTCCTCCTCCTCCTCCTCCTCCTCCTCACATACGCAGCACAGGTGTCCTCCTACCTTGGCCTCTGGAGTGTACAGTGGTTCTTAATCTCTCTCCCGCTCCCAGTGCTTGTCTCTCCTCCCCCCCATTCCGCTACCTCCTTGCATCGGTTCGTCCGTGTGTTCGTGTTTGTCTGCGACTCGGCTGGAGGTTTGTGGAGATTGTATAATCAGTTCCTCCCGCGGCTGCCAGCGGATTAAGTTCAAAGTTAAGCACATTGCTTGCCTGCTACGTGCTGGAGAGATGTGCATGGGATATCATGCTGGCCATAGATGATACGGGAAAATAGAGAGAGAGAGAGAGAGAGAGAGGGGGGGGGGGGGAAAGTCATGTGCTGAATTCTGTCATCTTTTCACTTGTATTGATAAATTCAGTACATGTTTTGAATATCACCTTCTCTCACAGTTGTCAGTGCATTAAGCTGAAACCCTGTAGGTATATATATATATATATATATATATATATATATATATATATATATATATATATATATATATATATTTTTTTTTTTTTTTTTTTTTTTTTTATATACTTTGTCGCTGTCTCCCGCGTTTGCGAGGTAGCGCAAGGAAACAGACGAAAGAAATGGCCCAACCCCCCCCATACACATGTACATACACACGTCCACACACACAAATATACATACCTACACAGCTTTCCATGGTTTACCCCGGACGCTTCACATGCCTTGATTCAATCCACTGACAGCACGTCAACCCCTGTATACCACATCGCTCCAATTCACTCTATTCCTTGCCCTCCTTTCACCCTCCTGCATGTTCAGGCCCCGATCACACAAAATCTTTTTCACTCCATCTTTCCACCTCCAATTTGGTCTCCCTCTTCTCCTCGTTCCCTCCACCTCCGACACATATATCCTCTTGGTCAATCTTTCCTCACTCATTCTCTCCATGTGCCCAAACCATTTTAAAACACCCTCTTCTGCTCTCTCAACCACGCTCTTTTTATTTCCACACATCTCTCTTACCCTTACGTTACTTACTCGATCAAACCACCTCACACCACACATTATCCTCAAACATCTCATTTCCAGCACATCCATCCTCCTGCGCACAACTCTATCCATAGCCCACGCCTCGCAACCATACAACATTGTTGGAACTACTATTCCTTCAAACATACCCATTTTTGCTTTCCGGGATAATGTTCTCGACTTCCACACATTTTTCAAGGCTCCCAAAATTTTCGCCCCCTCCCCCACCCTATGATCCACTTCCGCTTCCATGGTTCCATCCGCTGACAGATCCACTCCCAGATATCTAAAACACTTCACTTCCTCCAGTTTTTCACCATACAAACTCACCTCCCAATTGACTTGACCCTCAACCCTACTGTACCTAATAACCTTGCTCTTATTCACATTTACTCTTAACTTTCTTCTTCCACACACTTTACCAAACTCAGTCACCAGCTTCTGCAGTTTCTCACATGAATCCGCCACCAGCGCTGTATCATCAGCGAACAACAACTGACTCACTTCCCAAGCTCTCTCATCCCCAACAGACTTCATACTTGCCCCTCTTTCCAAGACTCTTGCATTTACCTCCCTAACAACCCCATCCATAAACAAATTAAACAACCATGGAGACATCACACACCCCTGCCGCAAACCTACATTCACTGAGAACCAATCACTTTCCTCTCTTCCTACACGTACACATGCCTTACATCCTCGATAAAAACTTTTCACTGCTTCTAACAACTTGCCTCCCACACCATATATTCTTAATACCTTCCACAGAGCATCTCTATCAACTCTATCATATGCCTTCTCCAGATCCATAAATGCTACATACAAATCCATTTGCTTTTCTAAGTATTTCTCACATACATTCTTCAAAGCAAACACCTGATCCACACATCCTCTACCACTTCTGAAACCACACTGCTCTTCCCCAATCTGATGCTCTGTACATGCCTTCACCCTCTCAATCAATACCCTCCCATATAATTTACCAGGAATACTCAACAAACTTATACCTCTGTAATTTGAGCACTCACTCTTATCCCCTTTGCCTTTGTACAATGGCACTATGCACGCATTCCGCCAATCCTCAGGCACCTCACCATGAGTCATACATACATTAAATAACCTTACCAACCAGTCAACAATACAGTCACCCCCTTTTTTAATAAATTCCACAGCAATACCATCCAAACCTGCTGCCTTGCCGGCTTTCATCTTCCGCAAAGCTTTTACTACCTCTTCTCTGTTTACCAAATCATTTTCCCTAACCCTCTCACTTTGCACACCACCTCGACCCAAACACCCTATATCTGCCACTCTGTCATCAGACACATTCAACAAACCTTCAAAATACTCATTCCATCTCCTTCTCACATCACCACTACTTGTTATCACCTCCCCATTTACGCCCTTCACTGAAGTTCCCATTTGCTCCCTTGTCTTACGCACCCTATTTACCTCCTTCCAGAACATCTTTTTATTCTCCCTAAAATTTAATGATAGTCTCTCACCCCAACTCTCATTTGCCCTATTTTTCACCTCTTGCACCTTTCTCTTGACCTCCTGTCTCTTTCTTTTATACTTCTCCCACTCAATTGCATTTTTTCCCTGCAAAAATCGTCCAAATGCCTCTCTCTTCTCTTTCACTAATACTCTTACTTCTTCATCCCACCACTCACTACCCTTTCTAAACAGCCCACCTCCCACTCTTCTCATGCCACAAGCATCTTTTGCGCAATCCATCACTGATTCCCTAAATACATCCCATTCCTCCCCCACTCCCCTTACTTCCATTGTTCTCACCTTTTTCCATTCTGTACATATATATATATATATATATATGTATATATATATATATATATATATATATATATATATATATATATATATATATATATATATATATATATATATATATATATATATATATATTACCCCTGGGGATAGGGGAGAAAGAATACTTCCCACGTATTCCCTGCGTGTCGTAGAAGGCGACTAAAAGGGGAGGGAGCGGGGGGCTGGAAATCCTCCCCTCTCAATTTTTTTTAATTTTCCAAAAGAAGGAACAGAGAAGGGGGCCAGGTGAGGATATTCCCTCAGTGGCCCAGTTCTCTGTTCTTAACGCTACCTCGCTAACGCGGGAAATGGCGAATAGTTTGAAAAAAAAAAAAAAAAAAAAAAAAATATATATATATATATATATATATATATATATATATATATATATATATATATATATATATATATATATATATATATATATAATTCAGGAGGGGCATGTGACATGCTAATGGCCATATCTTTTCTCTTTTTTTCTTTTGCCACAGTCACATGTTGAACATACTTACACCTTCCAATGTTTGACAGACATGAACAAAATATACCTATTGTTAAAAAAATTCATCATCATCATCATCATCATCTTACGATTACGATAAGCTGGTGGTCCTGTGCTAGACGAGTGAGGTAATAACCCCAGTTGGTGATCTAACTCTCCCGTCTTATGGTTCACTCTCCTCCCTAACTATAGTCTGTCCCGTGTTAGGGGTGACTGACCTCTCTACTTACCCAAGGTCTATTCCGCGTTAGGGCGACTGTTTTCCCGACCTCCCTTACAGTCTGCCCTGCGGTAGAATGACTGGCCTATCTACCTCCCTTACAGTCTGCCCTGCGTTAGAATGACTGGCCTATCTACCTACCTTACAGTCTGCCCTGCGTTAGAATGACTGGCCTATCTACCTACCTTACAGTCTGCCCTGCGTTAGAATGACTGGCCTATCTACCTACCTTACAGTCTGCCCTGCATTAGAATGACTGGCTTATCTACCTACCTTACAGTCTGCCCTGCGTTAGAATGACTGGCTTATCTACCTACCTTACAGTCTGCCTTGCGTTAGAATGACTGGCTTATCTACCTCCCTTACAGTCTGCCTTGCGTTAGAATGACTGGCTTATCTACCTCCCTTACAGTCTGCCCTGCGTTAGAATGACTGGCCTATCTACTTCCCTTACAGTCTGCCCTGCGTTAGAATGACTGGCTTATCTACTTCCCTTACAGTCTGCCCTGTGTTCCAATGACTGGCCTATCTACCTACCTTACAGTCTGCCCTGCGTTAGAATGACTGGCCTAACTACCTACCTTTCCGTCCGCCCCGCGTTAGAGCTACCGCTTGCAAACAAATCTAGATCTTCCGGGTCGTTGTGATCTTTTCTTCTTTCCCTGCACAGCCAAGCTTTGGAGCTCTCTCTACCCTCTCGTGTCTCTCAATGATAGTTATGTGTCAGGACGTTTTAGTTCTTCCTAACTCGGCAACCGTCTGCCATGTGTTGCAGTGCTGGCTTGCACAAACGTCCAAACGAAGTACGCCATCTTAGGGTCGGGTATCGTTCCTTCCTTGGTCATAATTTGCCGCACCTAAGGATGACCATAACCACCCTAACTAGATAAATTGCTTACGAGGGAAACTCGATACTTTCTCGAGTAGTTAACCATCTGTCCTCCCCTCTAACTATATCCTCCCTACTCAGGAAACACCCTTCTCTTTAGTCTACCCTGTTCTGGGGTATGTTCTCCCTGCCAGACGTACACTCCGCCCCGTTTGATGTCTCAGCTCGAGGTACGGGTGTTCTCCAAGTCCGGTTCATGTCCTGGGTAGGGTGAGTGTGGTCTCCATCCCTGGGTATTAGTACGGTCCTTCCAACCCCACGATGATTGGTGTGTGACTCAGTGAATGTACGTCGTCCACAGAAGAACACACACAAGTCTTTGAAACTAAGCGTACCACCATCGCCAGACTCTTGAACAACAGAATGACTAAATAGATAGATAAAGATGGATAGACATATAGGAAAACTCTGGGACTTTAGCATAAGTGTTCACGGGTTGTTGAGGAGGAGGACAGAGTGAGTGAGGAGGTCACCTTCCGCTGGTGGAGCAGTGCGTAGCGGACAGTTCCCGTGGAGTGAGTCAGCCGGCAGGGGTAGCGAGTGCACGCGGAATATTGGCCCAATAAGCCAATTTCCTTCATGCGTGCCCCCTGCCGCCTGCCCGGGAAACTCCCCAGCTGGGAGATGGCGAGCCGTGGCAGGGTGAGCGCTCCTCCTGCCGCACTGGTTGTCCTCATCGCACTACCACAAGGGCCTCCTCTTCCTCCTCAGTGAAAAGATTTATCATCACGTGATTTCTATGTTGACAATAGTGATCTACACACACACACACACACACACACACACACTACACACATACACACACACTACACACATACACACACACGTGCGCGCGCGCGCTTTGGTCCGTGTTCTATTGGTTTTCGTGAAGGTCCAGACCTTGCTCACACTGGCGGCAACATTCAGTCTGCGTTAAGATATTGTGATTGTATATTTCGTTCCCTTTGTCTCTCCAGAGGTCCCGCTTTCGTCGTGAATGTATACTGACGCGCGCGCGCGCGCGCACACACACACACACACACACACACACACACACACACACACGGTGCTGCCCTCTGCTGCTGCGTGGGTGGCGTGTGATGATGCCACACCATCGGTGGTAGCTTCCTCGGGCTCGTCCTCCAGTCCTACCACGGGGTCGCCGCCCCCAAGCGAGGTTCACACACACACACACACACACACACACACACACACATATATACGGGGGGTAATCAAAAACTTGGTCCATCACAGTTGGTGCTGTTGGAGTGAGGGATAGAGTCTGGAGAAACCACCAGCAACTGTCTGGAAACGGTCGATGGTTTCAGCACCACGAGAACGCCCCTCCACACACTGCTGTCTCACACTCACAAACTGTTGACTTAAGGAGAAAAATGCCATTCTTGTTATACCACACACTTCTGTATTCACCTGAGCTCTCCCCCCATGATCTTTTTTTTCTTTTTTTAATGTTCCCATAAATCAAAATGAAGCTGAACGATAGAACATTTGATGACATTGCAACCGTCCATGATAAATGTGAAAGTGGAACTCGATCAGTTCACAGCTGAAGACTTGCAGCGATGCTTGCAAAAGTGGCAGAAACGTTGGCACATTTGCGTGTCATCAGAGAGAGATAAACACTGAAGGGGACTACTTGTAAAAATGCTGCATGCTCACGATTCTTTTTGATCACACCTCGTGTATATATATATATATATATATATATATATATATATATATATATATATATATATATATATATATATATATATGAATAAATACTGTGGTTACGGTTTACCATGTTTAGCATTTGTAGTTATAATTTATGTACTTTATACGTGTTGTTTTGAATGTGTCTCTGATCCCGTCTCCTTATGCGATCTCCAAAGACTCCCTGTTCTCCTTCCTTCCTGTCCGTATGTTTGTCCCTCATGAACATACGTCATTGTCGGTTCCAAAAGCCTTTTACACATTGATACTGCCACCAGCCACTCCCTTCGAGAACCCACTGGTGGCCATAGTAGGATTTCATGAGACCCAGAGTGACTAGGCTTCATTTCTTTTTATCATCTGCACTCCTTTGGATTTGCCAGGGAAATAGCCTCACTCAATCCTCTGTTTTCATCGATAAATGTCCTTTTATGTATGCACGAATGGATTATGCCTATACTAATGGATAAGTAGAAAAATAGTAAGCCTTTCCCCATTTTAAAGCCTGAAGCTCATAGGAGTTACATTTTTTTTGTGATATATTGAACTATTTTAGCTCGACACACACGGCGGGCGGTGATGTAAACAGTATCACTTTCACCAGCCCGAACTGTCGGTACCCACAGTCTCAACCTGGAACTAGGATCGAACAGACGAGTTTTATAACTCTCAACTGATTAGCTACATCCAAATGCTCAGTTCCTGATGTTATATCGCTACCACGAGAAAGGCGAGCACTTTGTTCGTATATATATATATATATATATATATATATATATATATATATATATATATATATATATATATATATCCACTTCTTGTCAGATATTTAGCTGAAGTAACGAGAGATGCGTCTATCTGTTAGTGATTCAGATGTGTTCCACAGAGCCTGTCTTCCTTTGGATTCCTGAAGGCCTGGTCGTTGGTGTCAGTGACGCTTTGTTCCATTACCCACTGGAATATCCTCAGGTGAAGAAGCCTAGCTAGAGTGGTAAGAGGTTAGAGGACGAGACTGCCGCTTGTAATGGGTAGGATGCGGAGAAAATGTGGACTGACGTGGACAGCGTGACGTGGCAGTTGTGGCTGGCGGTGGTTGGTGAGGATGTCAAGACCAGCCGGGATGGGACAGAGCTGAATTGTTATTCTTTCTTGACCACCACACCAGCGAATTTCAATGCGTAATGCGTAAGCCTTTCACGTACCACGTCTTTCACTGCATTCTTAATGGTGTGTCTCTCCATGTGGCTCCGGTGAGCCTTCCTTGCAAAGAGCATTTTAGTATCGTGTGGCTGAGTTCATTTTTCGTCCCTGCCCATCGACGTTGTGTCGGAGTTGAACATCCCGGTAGAGGTCATCTGCTTACATCACATCAGTGGAACTGGTGAGGTGGTGCAGCTTTAGAAAAGAGGACCGACATGTCCAAGTTATGGTATATAGCGATGATATCAGTTTGAACTGATTTCGGTATTGCCTGGAAAAATATTATACGACGTATTTGTGTTATTAGATTTCTTCTGCTTACCTCGGCGTACAGCACGTAACTTCGTGGATGTCATCCACAACTCACGCCCATATCATCATTAGCAAAGGCCACCAGAGTTTACAGAGACGCCCGCAAACCAGTGCAGTAGTGTCTACTTGCCACAGCCTCCCAGTCTGCCCCGCGTCTGCTGTACTTGCTTTAGCTTTGACATCAGCTGTTCCACTTCATTCACCAGCTGCTCGTCGTCCCTCAGTGACTGCCTCGGTGGACCTGGGTCACAACCCCGGCTGCTGCGGGTGCCGGGATATGTTCCCGGCTCCTGTGAGTACCATCTTTAGTAACGCAAGTTCCTTCCCCCTTCCTCTAACATCTGTCGCTCCCATTTCTTGTTGGTCTCGGCCTTGCTCCGTAGCCAACCCACATCCTGACATTTGCTGGAGTGATTCCTGCCCCTCAGCTGCTCAGATTCCAGTCCCAACTACCCCAGCAGTCCTAGGGTTTACCCCATATCGGCCCCGACCTTCCCCTAGTCCTGTCCTCAACTGCCCTAGTTCCTGTCTCAGTTCTCCCAAAGTCCTGCTCCACAGCTGGCCCGGGCCTCACTCCACCCCCATGAGCTGCCACGCATCTTACCCAAGGCTTAATTCCTAGTGGCATGGTTCCCGTCCCCAGCTGCTCAGGTCCCAACCCCACCTACCCTACGACTGCTTGACCCATATATAATCCTTCGTTACGCCGGTCACTCCCTACCTCCCTGTACTATACAGAGGTCTGACTCAGTTACGTCAGTCCCTACCCCGTCGCTCTCTTCCCAATTCTCGGTCTGGCAGTCCTCGGTCTTCGCGTGCCTTTCCTGGATCCTTCGACATTAGCCCCCCCTCTCTCTCTCTCTCTCTCTCTCTCTCTCTCTCTCTCTCTCTCTCTCTCTCTCTCTCCCCGGCTGCGGAAGAGCCCTTTCCAGCGGCCTCAGGCTTGTTCCAGCTGCCTTGGCTCCATTTCTGGAGGTGGAGCATGGCGATAGTGTACCCATTTTCTCTTGTACTAGCGGCAGTAAGGTGCCACATGCCTCACGACGCGGGCGAGGACGCCCCTTATCAGCGTTCACTGTGATAATGCAATGAAGACGTCAACACCCCCCCTTAGGAAATTTTGCCATCGAAACCTTTTAACAGTGACCACTGACCGATAACGGCGCATGACTGCTGCAAGAAGAAATGTCTTGTAAACACCTTTAATGGGTTTGAATACATTCCTGGTGATGGAATCCTTCCGTATGAACCACCTAACATGTTCGGCACCGATGAGATTGGTGAGGGGCAGAAGCTATCAGGCGTAAATCACGCACGCCATCAGTAAGGACCACAATACAGGATGTACAGTGTCCGTAGGATCAAGTTTGTATATGTCTCTGATAAGATTAAGTATTATTGCGCCAGGCTTGTGTGGTATACACTCTGCAGCCCCGTTTATATTATAAACACCATCGAATTATTATTATTATTATTATTATTATTATTATTATTATTATTATTATTATTATTATTATTATTATTATTATCATTATTATTATTATTATAATCATTTTATCATAATTATTATTATTATCATTATTATTACTATCAATATTATTATCATTATTATTATCATTATTATTACTATCAATTTGATTATCATTATTATTATTGTTGTTATTATTATTATTATTATTATTATTATTATTATTATTATTATTATTATTATTATTATTGTTGTTGTTATTATTATTATTATCATTATTATTATTATTATCATTATTATTATTATTATTATTATTATTATTATTCATGTTGTTATTGTTGTATAGCCCCAGTACCCGATTTCATAGAGCTCCTGTAGCGGCTGAGCTACATTCAGAAGCAGGGTGAGGATAGCCTTATTCTATTACCTGAAGATGAGACAGCCTCCCCCAAAGGTCACTTTTCACTAAAGGTGTAGCCACAAGCAGGTGGAGTCTGGTAGGTGCCATACCGTTGATTGTATGAGGTATACTTGATACCGTTGATTGTATGAGGTATACCTGATACCGGTGATTGTATGAGTTATACCTCATACCGTTGATTGAATGAGGTATACCTGATACTGTTGTTTGTTTGAGGTATACCTAATACCGTTGATTTTATGAGGTATACCTGATACCATTCATTGCATGAGGTATACCTAATACCGTTAATTGTATGAGGTATACCTGATACCGTTGATTGTATGAGGTATATCTCATGCCGTTGATTGTGTGAGGCATATCTGATACCGTTGATTGTATGAGGTATACCTGATACCGTTGATTGTATGAAGTATACCTGATACCGGTGATTATGTGGTATACATGAGACTGGTGATTGTATGAGGTATACCTGATACCATAGATTGTATAAGGTATACCTGATACCGTTGATTGTATGAGGTATACCTGATACCGTTGATTGCATGAGGCATACCTTACACCGGTGATTGTATGAGGTATACCTGCTACCAGTGATTGTATGAGGTATACCTGATACCGGTGATTGTATGAGGTATACCTGATACCGGTGATTGTATGTGGTATGCCTTATATCGGTGATTGTATGAGGTATACCTGATACCGGTGATGAAGTTCAGCTTCTGATAAGGTCATACATACAAGCTGCTGCTGATGAGGCCGATCGTACATGACACATACCGCTGATGAAGGCTAAATGATACGTGACTCATGCAGCTGATACACATCGTTGATGGCACATTTCATACACAGTTCAAGCTACTGATAAGCCATACATACGTGATAAGAGGGACAGTCAAAACGTTTTACGAAAGATGTATATAAAAAAAAAAAGAAGTCGGACTGACGCTTTTTATTATACTTTTCAATATATATATATATATATATATATATATATATATATATATATATATATATATATATATATATATATATATATATATATATATATATATATATATATATATATATATATATATATATATATATATATATATATACTCCAATCACCCTGCTATCTTCGCTCCAGTTATCCTCCAGTCTCCGAGGGTCGGACGCACCAGGCTGTCGTCGCCTTCGTAAACTCCTTATCACCCTCAAAGGAGCCACTAGGTGGGTGGACCTTCAAGTCTCGAACTAGATGATAATCAGCTGAGGCCAGGTCAGGTAAGTCACAGGGTCGCTTGCAATTACACAGACATGAAAAGCAGCTTTTACAGCACGGCTCTTGTGAAGCAGCCCATTTGTCGTGGAGCAGGAAACGTCACTTTCGGTCAACATTTCCCCTGCCGTTTCTACTCGATAGCATTGCACAATATCCCAATTACACCAGCCTTACTGTAAGGTGGAATGTCTCATCCTGCCGGTGATGAACGGTGAATGAAAGTCTGACACGGACGACGGGATCACTTGTAAGACCCTTGGACTTAGGAATGAGTAAACATCCTTGCACTGTAAAGATAGTGTAGGGTGTACCGGCCCGAGTGGGGTGGAGGTCTAGGCAGGAAGCAGGGTGGGTCAGGGTTCATTACAAAGGGCGGAGAGTGGACCAGTCAACGTGAATGGGTCTGGCGTAGAAGCTGGCCAGCTGAAAAGTCCACGTAGCGTTCAGGAAACCATCCAGCTTGGTTAGCTGCGGACTCTTAAGCTGGCTGGGTCTGTGCTGCCATGGCTGCCCGACGTGTATGTCGACTATGACTTCGCTTCTAGCATTCCTCATGTGACTGTGTGACCATCCTCTGCCATCTCCACCCTACAGGTATCTGAAACACTTACCATCCTCCAGGTTCACTCCACTCAGAGTGACACTCCACTCAATCTGTCTCCCCTCCTAAAACTTAATCAACCTTTTTTTTTTATCTACATCAGCTCCTAACTTTTTCTTTCGTACACATTTCCACACTCAGACCACAGCACCTGCAGCTTCTCACTTGAGTCTGACATCAGATCTATGTCAGCATACAACAACTGTCTCACCTCCCAGACCCGCTCCTTTCCCTGAGACAATTATATATACTTCCCTCACTAGTGCAGCCATCAACAGATTAAACAACCATGGTGACATCACATCCCCTTGTCACAGACCCACCGTCACCTTGAACCACTCATCCTCATTTCTTCTTACTCGCACACTCGCCTTACTCTTTCGATAATAACTCCTCACTACGTTTCGTAGCTTTCCTTCCGCACCATATTTTCGTAAAAGCTTCTACAAAGCATCCCTATCAGACCTGTTGAACATTTGTTTACAAAATCTAAAACTGATTCCAAAGATTGAGAGAAGTGAAGCAGATTTTGATATCAGTCCTGAGCCAGTTTCAGTCATCCGTGACTGACTGCAACGTGGAGCTAATGAGAAGGAACCAGACTTTTCACCAGTAATCTTTTTGCTGGACTTTGAGAAATGGACTGCCAGGCGAACTGGCGCACACATTCGTAGCCAGGCTGGTTCAGACCTCCGCCATTCTCCTTGTGACACGAGAAATGACGGAGGACAAGAGGGAGTGGGGCTGGTGTGTGGCTGGGCCCGCCAGAATAAGCCATTACTGTGGCGCACCTTGTTGAGGCAGTCACCACCCATTGTCTGGGTATCCTGTATCACTCTGTCCTCGCCCCGCTCCCGCCCACATATACATTTGAGCATACACACACACACACACACACACACACACACACACACACATACGTCGACGAATGTATGCCATAGATGTACCCGTGTACTCCACATACACTTGCGCGCCATGAACAACATGTGTCCTTCCAGATAACAGCTTCATGTAGCGTTTACTCAGGCAAGAGCATAACAAATACGCACCTAAGATATGTATACAGAAAGTCGTTTGCGGTCGAAATTATTTCCCAAGGGATGTGCATAGTGTAAGGCGCCGCAGGTGTGTGTGTGGAGGGTACGGTCCACCACCACTACAGTACAGCAGATACATGCTGGTCCATGATGCTCCTCTGGTGAGGCTGGGACTTGAACACGCTACCCTACCGTAATGGTTTTACCTACCGCTCCATTATCAACCTACCCCCACCACTTCCACCTACCGTGCTAACGTAATACATTTCTCTACTTCTCCGCTACTTAGCTCTACTGCCACCCACGACACTGGCGTCATGTGAGTACTCATCCCTTGCTACGTCCCGGCCAGACCTCATCTGGAGTCCGCCCTTCACTTCTGGTCACCAGAGCTGATCAAAGGAGCTTTTACCCTCCCTCCACCACCCTCAGGTCTAATACCCTGAGCTTTATTGTCCTCGGCTCTGCTACCCCTCTCCTCTGCTGCCCACTACTCTACAACCCTCGCCTCTGCCGCCCACTACTCTACAACCCTTGCCTCTGCTGCCCACCACCCTACAACCCTCGCTTCTGCTACCCACCACTCTACAACTCCCGTTTCTGCTGCCCATTGCTCTAGAACTGTCACCTCTGCTGCCCACCACTCTACAACCCTCTCCTCTGCTTCCCGCCATTCCATTATCCTCTGCTCTACTACCCACCACACCACTACCCTTGGACCTGCTAAACTCGGCACTAACCATCCACTGCTTTCCTAACCTCCGCGCTACTACCCACCACACCACCACCCACAACACTATTATCAGTGTCCCTACTTCCCACCACAATAACAACCCCCCAACCCCCCCTACCGTACTCACCCTCCTCATACCAATCACCCACCACAGTAGTCTTTCTTGACGCCCTGTGCAGCAGCTGAACTGTTATCGTGACAATAAGATTTTACCATTAGCTTCTGTAAGCCAACGTGATTGGTGGCGGACTTTTTTTTTTTTTCTCTCTCCTACGGTTATCGTTATCTTGACTAAAACAAATATTATTGTGCGGTAAGATGTAAGGTTTGTTCCCAGTTTTTACAGGAACGTGATGGCGTATGTTGTTTCAATAGGCTATGGCAGGAAAACACACACCCGTCCTTTTGGCAGAAAGGCCTGGAAGTGGGCGAGTAAAAAGATGATATTGAGATTCGATTTTCCCTTCGGGATATAAGCTGGATTCCGATACCTTTTTGACCATGATGCTAAGGTTCACACGCCTTGGCCACCACCTACTTGACCTGAACGGTGACAAGCAGTGATAGTGTATCTATGGCTGTGATAGCTGGTCCTTGAGTGTCAACCAGGTGGCGGAAGAATGGCGCAGTTTTAGGTTAGAACGGGCGACCGACCCGTACAGTAAGTTTGGTTATTGTCCTCACTTGGACGTACACTGTGTCTCAACAGCCACACGTTGAAAGGAGTACAGATATGAACGATGATGCTATCTAACGGTTGATTGAATCAACTGAAACCTATGGGCTGGGATTAGACAGAAATCACTCACCGTGTAGACAATGGGACTGTAGAAGGGGGATGGGGGTTCAACAGACCGTCTTTACATACATTGGTGTCATTCTGCTGAGTTTTGATGATGATCATAGTGGTTGGGACGGAGGGTTGCGGGAGGGTTAAAGCTGTCTGAGTTTGGATGGACGGGATGCGGATGTGGTGCTGAGCTGCAATTCGGGGACGACGAGGTATTTTGAAGTGTAAGGAGGTCATGGTGGCGAAGATGGTGCAATGCCTTCATCCCAAACTATTCGCTGAGGTCCAGATGGTGGTCGGAGAGAGTGGAGAGGACCGGTGTATCGAGCGCCTCTATATAATTCGTCCAAGAGGGACCAAGAATGACCTTACATGCCATTATCGGCATCTTTTCCAGTAGCCCCTGTCGTGTGGGGGATAGAGGGAGGAAAACAAAGTGAGGGAGGCATAGGCTGAGTCTGGGTAGATGTTTCTGAGCTCAGTCAGGTGCAGGGAAGCCAAGTGTGTTAAGGCTGAATAAGTCAGGCTAGACGGAGGATATGACGATGTTTGTTGTCGTGTTCCATCCAATTTGGTTTATCGTCTAAGGTGACATCGAGAAGTTTGGTGGGACCTTGGGGGAAGGGGTGTGTGTGTGTGTGTGTGTGGGGGGGGGGGGGGGGGGGGGGGGCTGGAGGCTAGTGAGCCAGCAGGAGTGGAAGAGTGAGGCTGACTTGCACAAATGCTGGCATGGTCTGGTTGATGATGACATTGTTACGGGTCGTCCAGAGCTGCAGGCTTGTTCTGGAGGATGATGTAGTCGAGAGAGCTGTAGTCCACTGGTGACAGAACTGTCGACGTCTGTCCAAGGGCAACCACTTTGCAATTATAACCGAAGCAGATAGGGCCAATGCAGTTGTAATCATGAATAATCAAAATTATTAGTCGAAAATAAATGTTCTAAGTGACAGTGCAACATACTTCAAGCTTAGTTAAATAGATGCACTAGACACGGTTAGATTGCTCACTATTACAGACAGCTGAAGTTGTTGGAAGGTAATGATTCTCTTGTCAATAGCTTTACATCATTGTTCCCTTCATTACCATATTTGTACGGATTTACCAAAAGACATCAGCCAGACACGTGGATTTCTTTGGATAATCTTGGTTCACCCGTTTCAAATTCTGTGTTTCTTTTAGATATTCCGATAATATATTCTGTCTCTGGCCTGCTCATTAAGATTCACAGACGTCTCTTCCCCTGCTCAACAGTTTAGTACATTCCATCAAATTTACCATGGAATTAGAAATGATTATATGTAATCATTACCGGCCTTCATGATCCACTGTCAAGCAGTTACGGACGACCCACCATTATTCATTATCACTCTGTACATGACACAGTTAGACATTAAGTACCTCTATCGATGAACCTTGGGATGATACCACGCAGATGCAGTCCAGAATTCATGGATGAAGAGTTTGAGAATAGTCACAATCCTGGGTTCAAAAAGTATCCTAGATAGAGAAGTCTCATAATTAGGCAAAGAAAATATTTTGTAACATTACCCTAAGCCTCATTATAATACCAAGAACCTCTTAGTTTTGCCCTTTAGTGATCATTTTAACCTATCTCCCCCAGCTTACATCACAGGGGATGAGCAGAATCCTAGCCCGATCATGGTGGGTGGAGGCAGGAGTGGGATCCCTCTTGCTTTCCACGTTCACTGCCCTGCAGCAAATTCTCGCCCACCTCACTCACATTCCAGACCATCGCAGCTTCATCCCCAAGAACCTTGGATTGGTTCTCACTCCTTGATCCTATGCACTATACATCCACAGTCTCTCCCTCAGCTGGTTCATCCTAGCACACTCGAACTTCTCCATGCTCCATGCGCCTCGTCCACCGGTTGCACACTAAACCCTCACACTGGCACTTCCATAGTCCTGATTGAGCTGAGATAAAGAAAGAATTATTTTTTTCCCCTGAAGGAAGATTACTGCCTGTCCTTGAGATGTTCCCTACCCTCTCATTAATCTAGTACCAGAGGTTGTTGTGGTGGTGGTGGTGGTAATAGAGGCATACTACATGCCACCTCACATCCTCAACAACCGTCTCTTCCAGTCCATAATTCGACCCTAATTATTCAGATGTCATTTGGGCAAGGAATCTGGTATACTGGACTTGGAAACACTGTCATTACGACCCATTATTTTTTTTTTTCACCTCTGGCCAAAATCATTGCAAATGATGTTTTCGCAAGGAAAGAAACCCTCCTTTATCTACTGGAAGCGTGACAACCTACCACCATATTGTACTGGCTCGTCTTCCTGGTCTATGACCAAAATTACTTCTCTGGTTCCAATTTGAGTTACTCTTACTTTTTTTTTTCTTGACTCGCCTCTTACTCATTCTGTTCCCCTCCCTATTAAACTCCCTTCGTTTAGTCCAAAAAGCACTTTCTACTCTAGACAATATATATATATATATATATATATATATATATATATATATATATATATATATATATATATATATATATATATATCTTTTTTTCTACTACTTTTGCGAAATGTAACTTATATTACGGAAATGATATACACTTCCTTGTATTTTTTTTCGTTTTTGAGAAGGAAGTATCCAAGAATGTGATGAATAAAGCTAACTCAGAAAGATTAACGAATGCCTTCCATCAGAAGCATTGACGTGGCCTCGCTATTAATGATGAAACAGTTGAAAGGTGGTCGGTCAGAGATTAGATTAAGGGCACCACTTGTATGGTCACAGTCTACTGTGATAAAAGCCACTTACGTCCCCTTATACAACGATGGTCGATTATCTTGTACAAAATATAGAATGTAGCTGAGGTTTGTCGCATGTGATCATATCCTGATGATCGATAGATGTTTTATATAAACATCTATCGTCATTTCCAAAACAGAAAACCACATTGTTGTATGGGGGGGGGGGGCAAATCAACTGCGTAGAAACGAATTATCTGATGAGGGAACACTGTAAAAAGTCACTGCTACAGCAGTCACCACTCGGTCCAGACAGCGAGGAGAAAGATACACCTGAAAACACTGAAAGAAACACAGTGGAAAGAAGAACGCTCAGAAAGGAACCAGACCTGCACAAAGCCCATGGACCAGATGGTAGGTCTATACATGTGTACTGAGGCATTTTCCAAGCCACTGCTTTGTGTTCCTTGACATCTGCCTCAGCGATGGCAGAGTTCTAGCCAAACGAAAGAAAGCCAACGTAACACCAGTATTCAGAAAAGGTGATAGAGAAGTAGCCCTGACCTGTAGACCAGCACTGTCTCGCATGACCTGCAAGATAGTGGGGCAATTTTCAGAAAGCGGTGAGAGGATAATTTGACTGATAGGAGCTGCTTAAGTGAGGGATCAAATACATTAAAAAAAAGACGAAGAGGTTTTACGTGACATCTGCTGGGGTTTGTGATAATAAACATAATTTCTCCCATATATATATATATATATATATATATATATATATATATATATATATATATATATATATATATATATATTACCGGACTGCGCCTACACAAGGCTTCACCCGCGGGTGTAAAGTCAACATAAGCAAGGCTGTATCACTGTGAGTTTAGTCTCGTCAAAGAACTTACCACTTCCAAGGAGTCTACATTTCCCTGTTCCTGGAAGTAGCCCAGCCTTGGGTTACAAGAACCAATGGAAAGGTCTGGGTAACACTAGAACTCCGTCATAGAAATTGGTCCTTGGGGTAATCTAAGAACGGACACATCCATCCGCTAGCTGACATGTGCAATGCACCGAAACCACAGTTCCCTCTGTCCACAACCAGGGCCTCGCAGACCTTACCATGGCTCTCTCTCTCTCTCTCTCTCTCTCTCTCTCTCTCTCTCTCTCTCTCTCTCTCTCTCTCTCTCTCTCTCTCTCTCTCTCTCTCTCTCGTCTCCCCGGCAGCACGTCGACCACATCCCTGCACTCCACTGTATACACCGTGCACGGCTTGCACCATCCAGCATGTGCAGGCTCCAGGCGTTCAAAAGCTTATTTATTACATCCTTTCTTCCCAATTTCGGTCTACCCCTTGTATTGCAACCTCTAATTTTGACACACACACACACACACTCACACACACACACACACACACACACACACACACACACACACACACACACACACACACACACACACACACACCACTCAGGAAAAAATGATAGACAATAAAAAAAAAAAATTTACTGAATAGATGTGAAGGTTGGGAAGTCTCGTGTGACCTTAGAGTTGATGGGAGAGAGCGTCTCCAGGTGTCGCGAGGAGCAAGGGAAACACACACACACACACACACTCAGCCTCAACACCCCCCTTCCCCCCCTCCCCCACCTTAGGGGAGAGGGGGGGTCGTGAGGTCATCACCAGCCGGGATTACGTATGTCTGGCTAGGAAGAGGCCTGAGGCCAGCGTCCACTCCTGTATCTTATCACGAGAGATTCCGTTTGTATGTGACTTCGGGAAGATAGTGACCAAATTTATATAATAAGATTTAATCTCGTCTTCCTTGATACGACTGCCTGACCTGGCCATATTTTAGACGCAGCTCCACATGATGGTGAAAGAGAAAGAAAAAAAAAATCTTTGTTTAATGGAGGGGATGAGAGACAGACGTCAAGTAAGTTAATTCTCCTGTTTGCACTGCACCGAGTGTACAACATCAGCTACATCAGCACCGAGTCTGGTGTACTCCTTGGAAGAAACCTTTTGTGTTCGAGAGACCTTAGAAAGACCGTGTGATCTTCTCTGACCAATGGGAGAGCTTCACTGTCCCTCAGCTGTGGGTGGAAATTCAAACATGAGTCTAATCATAATATTCAGAGAGCTGTGTATTGCATTGTACCAGGCGACATTCCATGTCGTGTGGGATGATGACCAACAGGGAGATATTTCGGGTCGTGATTCCCGTCCAGATGTTGACATCCTCGTACGTCCCTGAGGCAGGATATTTGATAAGCCTCCGCCACGGACCCCTTTCGAAAGTGCCGCGAAGGAATGGCAGCCATTCAACACTGATACGCCTCACTGCAAACCAACAACAGTGGAGGCGGTGAACGTGGCTCCCGTACAGTGACCCGTATCATGTGGAGGAAACAACGATCAAAACTTCAAAACTACAAGTCACGAAAAAAAACACATCCCAAAAATGATTTGAGCCATTAGGGGCCCCTGAGGTATCCACGTCCATGTAAGAAGAGCTAATACACATCGAGCATCCGTGGTGAC
Source organism: Panulirus ornatus (assembly GCF_036320965.1). Classification (NCBI taxonomy): domain Eukaryota; kingdom Metazoa; phylum Arthropoda; class Malacostraca; order Decapoda; family Palinuridae; genus Panulirus; species Panulirus ornatus. The sequence goes on from NC_092237.1 coordinate 10,982,658, forward strand.
AAAACCCACAGCCTGTGCTGGCTGGCTGGCGACCACTCTTCTTCACAGGGGGGGAATCACTCCTCCCTTGCTGCTGGCACACGTGCGTGCCTTACCCTCCCGGTATAAAATCCTCAGTGCATTGACCATCTTTCCATTTATCCCCATATGTTCGTTGCATCTTCCGCAAGGTCTGTCTGCCAGCTCCGTCGTTCATCCAGGTCTATATATATATATATATATATATATATATATATATATATATATATATATATATATATATATATATATATATATATGCCACACGTATTCCATTCTTCCACCACACTTATATGAGAAAAAAAAAGTACTTCTTTTACACTTTTCTTTTTTTTACATTTCTTGCTTGACTTCCTGCAATGTTTTGTGGTCGTTCTATCCCTACATCTCTCGAACAGGTCACTTTCCACGTCACCGATCTGTTTTTAAACTTGTGTGTGTGTGTGTGTGTGTGTGTGTGTGTGTGTGTGTGTGTGTGTGTGTGTGTGTGTGCGCGCGCGCGCTCTCTCGGTCCATCTCATTCTGGGTTTGTGTACCAGACGTCTTCCTTCATGGGGACTGTGTAAATACTCTTGCCACATCTTGTCCTCCCTCCCCTACATCAGGCCCGCCCGTCCCCCAGAAACAGTCATCCACAAGCATCATCATCTGCAGGCAATGTCCTCACGCAGTGTCTCCCACAAGGACTATGCAGACACCAGCCTCGAAAACTAATGACCTTCACATGCCGTGTCCTTCACATGCCGTGTCCTTTATGAGCATTATCCTATACAGGCAAACACCTCTAACAGGCAATATCTTATACGAAGTATGCTATTCACATGCATTGTCCTCTACAAAGTATACCTTCTACGAGCAATATCCTCTACAAAGTATACCTTCTACGAGCATTATCCTCTACAAAGTATACCTTCTACGAGCATTATCCTCTACAAAGTATACCTTCTACGAGCAATATCCTCTACAAAGTATACCTTCTACGAGCAATATCCTCTACAAAGTATACCTTCTACGAGCATTATCCTCTACAAAGTATACCTTCTACGAGCAATATCCTCTACAAAGTATACCTTCTACGAGCAATATCCTCTACAAAGTATACCTTCTACGAGCATTATCCTCTACAAAGTATACCTTCTACGAGCAATATCCTCTACAAAGTATACCTTCTACGAGCAATATCCTCTACAAAGTATACCTTCTACTAGCATTATCCTCTACAAAGTATACCTTCTACGAGCAATATCCTCTACAAAGTATACCTTCTACGAGCAATATCCTCTACAAAGTATACCTTCTACGAGCAATATCCTCTACAAGTATACCTTCTACTAGCATTATCCTCTACAAAGTATACCTTCTACGAGCAATATCCTCTACAAAGTTTACCTTCTACGAGCAATATCCTCTACAAGTATACCTTCTACGAGCAATATCCTCTACAAAGTATACCTTCTACGAGCAATATCTCTACAAAGTATACTTCTACGAGCAATATCCTCTACAAAGTATACCTTCTACGAGCATTATCCTCTACAAAGTTTACCTTCTACGAGCATTATCCTCTACAAAGTATACCTTCTACGAGCATTATCCTCTACAAAGTATACTTCTACGAGCAATATCCTCTACAAGTATACCTTCTACGAGCATTATCCTCTACAAAGTATACTTCTACGAGCAATATCTCTACAAAGTATACCTTCTACGAGCATTATCCTCTACAAAGTATACTTCTACGAGCAATATCTCTACAAAGTATACCTTCTACGAGCATTATCCTCTACAAAGTTTACCTTCTACGAGCATTATCCTCTACAAAGTATACCTTCTACGAGCATTATCCTCTACAAAGTATACCTTCTACGAGCATTATCCTCTACAAAGTATACTTCTACGAGCAATATCCTCTACAAAGTATACTTCTACGAGCAATATCCTCTACAAAGTTTACCTTCTACGAGCAATATCTCTACAAAGTATACCTTCTACGAGCATTATCCTCTACAAAGTATACTTCTACGAGCAATATCTCTACAAAGTATACCTTCTACGAGCATTATCCTCTACAAAGTATACCTTCTACGAGCATTATCCTCTACAAAGTATACCTTCTACGAGCATTATCCTCTACAAAGTATACTTCTACGAGCAATATCTCTACAAAGTATACCTTCTAACGAGCAATATCCTCTACAAAGTATACTTCTACGAGCAATATCTCTACAAAGTATACCTTCTACGAGCAATATCTCTACAAAGTATACTTCTACGAGCAATATCTCTACAAAGTATACCTTCTACGAGCATTATCCTCTACAAAGTATACTTCTACGAGCAATATCTCTACAAAGTATACCTTCTACGAGCATTATCCTCTACAAAGTATACCTTCTACGAGCATTATCCTCTACAAAGTATACTTCTACGAGCAATATCTCTACAAAGTATACCTTCTACGAGCATTATCCTCTACAAAGTATACTTCTACGAGCAATATCCTCTACAAAGTTTACCTTCTACGAGCATTATCCTCTACAAAGTATACTTCTACGAGCAATATCCTCTACAAGTATACCTTCTACGAGCAATATCTCTACAAAGTATACCTTCTACGAGCATTATCCTCTACAAAGTATACTTCTACGAGCAATATCCTCTACAAGTATACCTTCTACGAGCATTATCCTCTACAAAGTATACTTCTACGAGCAATATCCTCTACAAAGTTTACCTTCTACGAGCAATATCCTCTACAAGTATACCTTCTACGAGCAATATCCTCTACAAGTATACCTTCTACGAGCATTATCCTCTACAAAGTATACTTCTACGAGCAATATCTCTACAAAGTATACCTTCTACGAGCATTATCCTCTACAAAGTTTACCTTCTACGAGCAATATCCTCTACAAAGTTTACCTTCTACGAGCAATATCCTCTACAAGTATACCTTCTACGAGCAATATCCTCTACAAGTATACCTTCTACGAGCATTATCCTCTACAAAGTATACCTTCTACGAGCATTATCCTCTACAAAGTATACCTTCTACGAGCAATATCCTCTACAAGTATACCTTCTACGAGCAATATCCTCTACAAAGTATACCTTCTACGAGCATTATCCTCTACAAAGTATACCTTCTACGAGCATTATCCTCTACAAAGTATACTTCTACGAGCAATATCCTCTACAAAGTATACCTTCTACGAGCATTATCCTCTACAAAGTATACCTTCTACGAGCATTATCCTCTACAAAGTATACCTTCTACGAGCATTATCCTCTACAAAGTTTACCTTCTACGAGCATTATCCTCTACAAAGTTTACCTTCTACGAGCATTATCCTCTACAAAGTATACTTCTACGAGCAATATCCTCTACAAGTATACCTTCTACGAGCATTATCCTCTACAAAGTTTACCTTCTACGAGCATTATCCTCTACAAAGTATACCTTCTACGAGCATTATCCTCTACAAAGTTTACCTTCTACGAGCAATATCTCTACAAAGTATACTTCTACGAGCAATATCCTCTACAAGTATACCTTCTACGAGCAATATCCTCTACAAAGTATACCTTCTACGAGCAATATCCTCTACAAAGTATACCTTCTACGAGCATATCCTCTACAAAGTATACTTCTACGAGCAATATCCTCTACAAGTATACCTTCTACGAGCAATATCCTCTACAAAGTTTACCTTCTACGAGCATTATCCTCTACAAAGTATACTTCTACGAGCAATATCCTCTACAAGTATACCTTCTACGAGCATTATCCTCTACAAAGTATACTTCTACGAGCAATATCCTCTACAAAGTATACTTCTACGAGCAATATCTCTACAAAGTATACTTCTACGAGCAATATCCTCTACAAGTATACCTTCTACGAGCAATATCTCTACAAAGTATACCTTCTACGAGCAATATCTCTACAAAGTATACCTTCTACGAGCATTATCCTCTACAAAGTATACCTTCTACGAGCATTATCCTCTACAAAGTATACCTTCTACGAGCATTATCCTCTACAAAGTATACCTTCTACGAGCAATATCCTCTACAAAGTTTACCTTCTACGAGCAATATCCTCTACAAAGTTTACCTTCTACGAGCATTATCCTCTACAAAGTTTACCTTCTACGAGCAATATCTCTACAAAGTATACCTTCTACGAGCATTATCCTCTACAAAGTATACCTTCTACGAGCATTATCCTCTACAAAGTTTACCTTCTACGAGCAATATCCTCTACAAAGTATACTTCTACGAGCAATATCCTCTACAAAGTTTACCTTCTACGAGCAATATCCTCTAAAAAGTATACCTTTTTACGGCATTACCCTCTACAAAGTTTACCTTCTACGAGCAATATCCTTACAAGTATACCTTTTTACGAGCAATATCCTCTAAAAAGTATACCTTCTCGAGCAATATCCTCTACAAAGTTTTTTCACAAGCAATATCTCAAAAGTATCCTTTCACGAGCAATTCCCCCAAAGGGAATTTTAAGCCCTCAAAATTTTACCTTCCAGAAATTACCCCTTCAAAAAAGAACTTCTCCCCGCCCCCTTTGTATTTTTTCCGGTCCATTTGGGAACAGGTTTTTAAACCCCCGGGGGTTCACTAATATTCCCGCCTTGATAATAAAGTAATTCCAGGGACTAGAATTACATAATATGTGTCCGTATCATGATGTCTGTTGTATCTGAGGTGAGATGGAACATGGCTTGGGAATGTTTAACCCTTGAATCTGGCCGGTCCTGAGGCAGTGGCCGGGCCGTTCAAGTGGTGGTGACCCAGCCGCCACACCAGCTAAGGAGCTACACCAGTTATCTTGTGACGTGTTACGCAATATGAAATGCAGCGGAATTTCCCCGAGTAAGAATAGAACATGATTTATCCGAAGATACGATGGACGATTGATCAAGCTTGAAATGGATTGAAAATTATTTATAATTTTTGTGCAATTTGTGGGTGATAACTACTGAGAGATTCGGATTATATCTGTATATTCTCTGGTTTACTTACTAAAGTTATACCGTCCTTTACTAACATTTTCTTTGAATTGGAGTCAGTAAAGCGAATTCAAATTTTATTTTATGTACCATCGGTCCTGTTTGATATTTTTCATTTCGTTTGATTGGAAGGAATTTCACATTCTTCCCTCCCCAAGTTACCAGGAGTAAGTACAAAGGACCATGAGCTGGAAGATGCTAAGGAAGGACGTAGGCCATAAAGGACTCACAGACTCTGTGAGTTCCATATGGGAATGTTTGTTCATCTTGTGTTGTGTTGCTATCGTCTGTGCTAGGCCGCAGGTGTGAATCCTAGGCGTTAGTTAGTCTAACACCTAAGTATGCAGAATTAATATGTCCCATTGACAAAGGTGCTGATATATATACGAGAGTGGTGTGATGCTGCAAGTACCCTTGTCTCTTCATGTACGTGGAAATGATGTTTAAGATACCGGGTGATATTCCCATGATGCGGTATAATGTAGCGGCTCTTCCTTGAGCTGCAGAAAGAGCAGGAGCTTTGAAGTCCTTTTGAATGCACCCTTCAAGAGAAAATAGCACCATAAGGTTTGTAATAGAACTGAAACGCTCCTAAGTTTATCTTCTACCGGGGAGGGACATGTATTTTTACCAGTGATATTTCTACATCCCTTGTTCACGCACCCTGTGACTCTGCGACCATTGTGGAGAATTTTCTCCTGAGTAAGGATGATGATCGCCATTGCCAGTCAAGAAATAAAGTTCTGTTCAAGGTATGGTTACCCTTAAAATAATCCACGCAAACAATGATTTTTCTTTAAGTAGAATAGTTAAACAAATAATATTTATCCATCGATCCAGAAAAGTAACTACTACTACAGTAGTTGATTCAGTACTCTTCGAGTATATGTCCTTGAAAGTTCAGCGGCAACAACAATTTATGTAAAATATCCTCATGATTATTTTGGTTTCGTGTAGGCGTTAGCAACGACCTTTGGGAGTTACGTAAGCTCTACTGTGGCCAGCGTCATGAGTGGAGGCATTGGTGTTGCTGACCAGTACGTGGGCCTTACTCCTTCTAGAAGTACTCGTGTCCCTCCTAATGACTCCTATTGATTCACCCTGTAGTTGAGAAACAACAGCTATGATTAACATGGATACATGTAATTCAGAAACGACTTCACAAAAAGTTGAAAAAGATGATCTCTGCCTAGCCACAAAATATGAAGTCATATGATCACCTTAGCCCATAAAAGTTAAGCAAGTTAATCTCAGCCTAGCCACAAAAAGTGAAGTGAGGTGATCTCAGCTTAGCCACAAAAAGTGAGGGAAGATGATCCCAGCCAAGCCACAAAAAGTGAATTGAGATGATAATTAGCCACAAAAAGTTAATAAAGATGATGGCCTAGCATCAAAGCCTTGTTTACGTGGTCCAGGTGATGTAAGACTGCCGGCAGCACAGGCGATACGTCTTCTTCCGGAAGGTTCTAAGATACGTAGATTCAACCTGACCCAACTTACCTGCTTCGGAACATGAGGCCTTTTTGGAACTCTGACCTCAGAATGTTAAGGTTGCCTCAGAAGAGCCAGTTGCCAACGAACTAGAAACTGAAAAGAACTTTTTGGTTCAACGTTTTGGTAATAGTATTCCTCCTCCTAGGTTGGCAACTGGTAAATTTTAAGGCCTTGTGTTTTGCGCTTCATACTCATTACTTGAAAACTTTACGAATATATTACATATGCGTTTAGTAACAGTAGTCAGGATTCATATATGACTTTGGCTTCAGGATTTTTATGACTATTGTTGTGAATATTGCAAGGATGAGTGGAACTTTCAGCTCTACCATTCATTTCCTTCCCAAGTCAAAGCATCTGCATAAACTATATGATTAGTTTCAACATTAGAGTCATCACTGTCTTCCCACCACTTTGTGTACTTCGTTACATCTAAGATTGTCAATTTGACACTAGTAAGAATACTTAGGCTTGAATAAGTCTTACATTCATGACTCAATTAAACTTCAAGCAAAGAAACATGCAAAATGAATTACCGAAAAAGTATCCCGTTGTATATCGGTTAGCGTTCCTGATCGTGAAGCATGCACGGGCCGCCTGTTGTCGAGGGCGTAAGTTCGAATCCTGGTTGAGACAGTTGGTTCACAATCGATCCAGCTGTTCATCCTCCTTTAAAAGTCTTGGTTGGTAAGATAGACACCTGGCATTGTCTAGGATATATATGTATATAGCGTTTATGAGATGGCCTTGATTAGGACATTCAGTTGCCCGTGCCGTCTCAGCTAACGAGGAAAGATATGTATTTTATAATGAATAAAACAACGGAATAATTTGAATGTTGCGAAATAAGTTACCCGAAGTTCACAGTCCCCGAGATCACACACAAAGAAACACATGCCGCACTGGACGTGGCTCATGGCAGATGCGCCTTGACCAACCAGAATGGCTCCACCATGTTGGGGTAGGTCACCTTGCTTTGGAATTTGGTAGGCTCTTCTGGTTTTGTGCTGTTGTACATCCCAGTAAGGCAGCTGCACCAGCTTCTTGATGTTGCCCATAGTCACTTTTGCGTGTTGACCTGGCACATCGACGAAGCAAATGTCGTTTTCGTCGATAACCTGATGGGAGGATTCTTGTCCCTTAACCTTATTGACCAACCAGAATGGCTCTATAATGGGGCAGGTCACCTTGCCTTGGAATTCGGCTCTTCTGACTCCTGCTCTCGCATGTCCCAACGAGGTTTCTGCAGCAGCTCCTTATTTCTTTAACAAAGAGTGTACTTCGGTTACTGTCTTTTCCACATGGAAAACTGGTAACTGTTATCATAATCACACAGCCACAGAATTATCATATACACTGCACACCTGCTTCCCGGGATAATGTAATGTGCAATTCATCTCATTTAAAAATTTAACACTGACATTAGTCTCTTAAACTACTGATTGCTATTGGTCGTTCGACATTTACATTCAACATGAACTTAGAGTGGCATAAGTGTAATTGCACTTTTAAGTAAGACTCATTTCGAAAAGAAAAATATATGTACATTTTTGTATCCATGATTTACACTGTAATGAAACGACCTTGCAAGTGTCAGTGATTTACACTAGTGACCCGTGAAACCACCTCTTAAGTTAGTGATTTACACTAGTGACCCATGAAACCACCTCCTAAGTTACTGTGATTTACTCTAGTGACCCATGAAACCACCTCGACGGTAAGTTACAATGATTTACACCAGTGACCCATGAAACCACCTCAATGGTTACAGATTTACATCAGTGACCCATACAAAAACCTCATTAGTTACAGCAATGACAAGTTTTTGTAAGAAAAATAATCTACAAAAGCATATTGATTTGTTTCATCGAGCAAAACTTCCTTAATCATTGCTGCTAGATGTTTCATGTTATCAAATATCATGAATCTATTTCCATTCAAAAAGGGTCGCCGTTCATCATAAACTTAAGTACAACTGTTGTGTTTAAGGAAGAATTCGCCTAATATTAGCAACTGAACACCCAAATAATTCAAAAGCTGCTAAGTTCTTTAAGATACAATGTTTTCTCATACCACTCTTTTTTTTCAACATTTCATTATTGTCCTGGCAATTTCATAACCCCGAACCCCATCATGCACCTCGACCCAACCCGGAAGAAGCGCTCGACGCAACGGGAGATACAGAAGAATTTATCCTGTAGTGATCCAGTGGTTCGTGATTAATTATTCCAGACTGAAATGAATAAGGTTGAGTAACGCCTAGATCATCCTTAGTGATGGATATGTCTTATGTGAACCTTATCAGCGGCAAGATAAATGCGTGACAGGTAATCAAACCCTCTGATAATAATCTCCAATACTGACTGAATAAACAAAGTTGGAATATGCTTTACGGATGGATGTGTCACACGTACTGTTGTTTACGAGTCAGGGATCCCGAAAGATGCATCACCTCGGTGAGGTGGAGTAGCAGTTGACATGACCCCCAGCTCATTTCTCCTTTAGGGAGGGCTAAAGGAGAAATGAGTTTGTGTTAATAAAAAGATGGTTATCAAACCATCCGACTGTGGACCGTAACATTTAGGCATTCCGTCAAGAACCTCATCATCCTCTCTATATACAGATTAGCTGATTACGATTCTTTTTTACACAGGATGCCGCAATCTAAAGGCATAAAGCCGCAAGGTATTATCTGTTAAGTAGCTTTACTTTAGACCGACCTTACACACTGACTGAAACTACTTATAATGATGTGCGGAGTTTATGATAGGCTTTTGGTTTGACATTCTTAAACCATGCGACAGGAGACAACTGCTAGGGTAAAAGCTTATTGAGGGTTGAAAGGGAGATTATATTTCTTATCTTTTCAGGCCCCCAGCTGGATAACATGCTTATTTGTTAGCCCCCCCATCCCAGCGCGTCTGTTCGTGCGTGCATCCCCGATTTTGTACACCATATCTCAAGACTTGGGAGATTGGATATCGCCCAAACTTATTCTGCAGATACGACACACACATACACACACACACACACAAACACACACACACACACACACACACACACACACACACACACACACATACACACACACACACACACAGTTCTATACCTGGTAAAGTTTTCGAGGTCTTATGAACTAAAATGCTGCTAAATACAAATATTTATGCTGGTTAAATATGAAAAATTGGGTCACTGGATTTCGACCAGACTTGTATATATAAGATAGGTAGGTCTATAGCTGATTAACTTTTGAAGTTGGGAGTCAAATGTAAGGGGTCACAAGGCCGTGTAGACTTAGAAACTAATGAATGATTGTGTTCTCGGTGCCTGTAGAGTGGTTCAATGGATCTAAAGGTCAAATTTTCAAGGTCAAGGGGGTTAAAGGTTATGGTCATGTAATCTTACATAATAAGATCTTACTGAAAGACTGTGAACACAGTATCTAAGACTGGTGTCATGAATGGGGACCAAACTTCCATGACACACTATATCACACGAAAAGGTCAACGTCTTAAATTTTGAGGCGGGGTCAGAGGTCAAGGCTACAAAGTGATATTCACTAGGGAGATAAGAAAAAGAAATGTGCTGTAGGCATGAAGGCTTTGTAAACAATTTCTTTTAAATATAATGTCTTTTGTAGGCTATAGCATCTGGTATCAGCACATGCCATATGTACAACAGCAAAGATTACCACATTACAACATGCTCTGAGTTGGTAGGAAGTGAAACAAGGACTTAGAACCGTAATCCGACTTTATAGGAAGTGAAATAGAACTTCAAATTCTTACATGGGTAACACAACTGCCTCCTTGGAACTCGTCTGACAAAATCACAAATAGTTTCTGGCCTGCCATACTAACCTCTTTCACGCGTTAACGAACAGAGATATATGACTGTTTTCAGCCTTGCATTACTGATCAATCTCCTGTAGATAGAAGACTGCACATGAGCGTAAGGTAGACTTCAGTAAATGAAAACTGAAGATCGGTAAAGAACCAGGGCGTCTAAGACGGCCCAGGAGAACCGTGTGGGATCTGATTGTGGACAGGGAGCATTATTATACATAAGTAAAGAATGGATGTGAGCGGATGAGACCTTCTCTTCATCTGTCCCTGACCTAAACGCGGGAAACAACCAACAAGTCTGAAAGAAAGAGACGACAAATCTAGAGAATCTCAGGAAGGTAGGTGATGGCCTTTGTATGTGAGCCAGCCCCGTCGCCGACGACCTTATAGGGTATCGCCGTGTTGAAGGTGGCGAGAAAATGCTGTAGGTCATAGGAGACGTTCCCTCGTCCTCGGGAGAGGTCGTCCGTAACACTACCATCACTAAAAGTTCTCTGCTCTCATGAATACATTATGCAACGCGTAAAGTTCATGATGTCCGTAATGAATACATTATGCAACGCGTAAAGTTCATGATGTCCGTAATGAATACATTATGCAACGCGTAAAGTTCATGATGTCCGTAATGAATACATTATGCAACGCGTAAAGTTCATGATGTCCGTAATGAATACATTATGCAACGCGTAAAGTTCATGATGTCCGTAATGAATACATTATGCAACGCGTAAAGTTCATGATGTCCGTAATGAATACATTATGCAACGTGTAAAGTTCATGATGTCCGTAATGAATACATTATGCAACGCGTAAAGTTCATGATGTCCGTAAAAAGAAAAGAAAATCGTTACAGGATCGCCAACAATGTGTCTTGGCCATTTTCGGTTGATTTTTTTTTGTTTGTTTGTTTGTTTGTTTTATTAGGGATAGTATGAATGAATATCCCAGATAATAGAAAACGAGGAAACTGATCAGCATGGACTTTCATCGCTTAACGTATTTATTGCAGAAATGATATACGAACGAGCGAGAAGCATTCAAAACACGGCTTCCTGTCTTCAAATTCAAATGCTGCAATACCTGATCTGGGAAAGAGATTAATCCAATAATAAAGTGTTACTGACAGAGATACTTCGTGCTACTGTCGCTCACAAACAAAATTGTTTCTGTGGCCGCTATTGTTGACATAGAGTGGAATTCAGTAAAATATCTAGATTGTTAGTTTTCCATTTACCACTATACCAAGGAAGTATACTTTGGTAGTTTCCTCTGGTTTCGATCACATTACAGTAAGAATTTGTTATGAAATCCTTTACTTAGGTATTCCCAATTAATTGCCTTATATAACTGCAGGAAAAAAAAGTTAGTATGCAAAGTACGAGATGTCGATTAGTAAAATAATCATAGATATACAATGGAGTGGAAACGGCAATACTCCACTGGATCCTTTGGAGGCTGCTTGTGATAGCGAGAGATAAGAAATACAGAGGTTAATCTGAAGGCCGTACAAAGCGCGGTAGGTGATATATGGAAAAATACAGTAAACATATCTTAATGCCGTTGTAAACAACGTCCTCTTCGTCAAGTGAGATGCTCGTCAGCTGTGGTGGCGCACCCTGTACACCACAGGATCCAGCCACGTCAGCGAAGGAGCTTAACTGAGTCCAGTTCAGGAGTAAGTGGCGGGGATTGGAGAAGGAGGAGGAGACGCGGGGTGGGCTGGGAGGAGTGTGGACCGCCGCTGGTGAGGGCCTTCCCCTCGGCAACAAGGTAGTACACCAGCACTAAGCAATATAGCCCTCCAGCTCAATTGCAGTTAATCATAAATGCTATTCAGATGACGTGCCTTCACTCTTGACAAAGATTACCTGTGCAGTTATCATAAGTGTACATGTGTTACCAGGCGACTGATCGGTGACTCAGGCCAGCACTTTAAGTTACTTGGTTTGATATTACTTGGGTTATCAGCACACCCTGGTTCTTCCTCAGACTCTGACCCTACCCAGAGATACACCACATACACACTATCTCTCTACCTCATACACACTTACTCTCTGACCTCCTTTGTTTCAGACGTGTCTCATCCCCGTGACTCACACTTGCTGTTACATTTTGCCTCATCGAAAGCAAACTTGTACCACAACACCGATTTACAATAGACCTCATCCTTAAGTTGTTCATTCTGCCCTTGGAGCTCCTTTGTTGAGTTCAGATGATACCGTGTTTATTGGCAGTACAATGCATCGGTGTTGCTCTCCTGGAGTGGAGTATGGCTTTTGTTTTACTTTTTGCACACACACACACAACACACACACACACACACACGGGGCCCCACGAGAGTAAAACTCCCTCCCCATCCAGTACAAGTAGGTGATTACATACACTTCTCAGAGATGCTAAAATGTTGATAATGTGGTGTGTATACTTCAATCACAAAAATATATAGACTGAGAAATCTGGATTTTCAAGAAGACATGTTTAATAATGAGGGTGTACATAAGAATTTCCTATGCCAGCATGTCATCGAAGTTACTAGGATGAGAGGAGCTGACTCAACTATCATTGCTAGATCTTATCTTCGCACATACTAGTGTGGAAGTTAAATATATCGTACGTGATACACCAATTGGAAGAAGTGATCGTGTAATGCTTAAGTTCCATTATGTGGTAAATGACGGTGTTAAAAGAGCAGAAATGAGACTATTCAAGGATAGATATGATCGTGGAAACTACACAGAACTAAATTCTGGGGTAACATAATTTGAGATATGGAGTTCAGTAACCAGGAACTGGTTCATTGTGGGGAAATGTTATAAGTGAATTTTGCAGTGAGGAATGTGTGGGGAAAATCTCTGCGAAATCTGCATTGGAAGGAGTAGGAACTCAAATACAGAGTGAAGATTGGGAAAGGGGGAGGAGGATTGTTTCATTACAAGATGTCAGCAGAAAGCAAGGGAACTTCGAGATGTGCTATAGAGAACACATAGGCAACAAACACTCCAGCCAGCTAGTATTTGTTAACTGTACGAGAACAAGGAACGAGTATAGCAGGATACGAAGAGAGGAACGAGGGAACTTTGAAAACAAAATATTGTGGGGGAAAAAAAAAATTAGCAGAATACCCAAATCTTCTTAAATTCATCTAAAGTCAGCTGGTAATTAGAGAGCAGCTAATCAGGCTAAAGGATTCGGAGGGAAGTGTTGTACAGGATAACATAAGAATAATAAAGTGTCAAGGTCAACAGTGTCTTCACTGTGGAAGACACCATAACCTCAGCACTAATCGGATGGAATAGGGGGTAGGGGTAGGTTAGGAAGCACTAAGATATCTGGAAGACATAAACAGAATAAGGAGCAGACAGCTTGAGTGAGGCTACATACTGTTTATTCTTCCAATGGGCTGGTACGTGACTGGGGAGGAATTAAGACAATCAGAGTTGTTGCGGACTACAGAGAACAGCCAGAGTAAAAGAGCTCTGGGTCTATAATACCTTTGTTAGTCCAGTTGGTTCGAAGTCGGTCGCACCACAAGAGCAGAAACCTTTTCAGTTTCCAAATGAGCTTGGCTCTCATTGATTCCTGTGAATAATCTTCATTCATTACTCATAAAGTAAAAAAAAAAAAAAAGATTAAAAAAAAGGTGGTGATAAGGGAAGGAAATATTTCAGAACCACTGACTAACAATATTCTATATGATAAAATTTTGATCCCTTCTCTGGTTCCGATTGAATCAACCCGCGCAGTATTGATACCCTCTTTGTGTGTGTGTGTGTGTATATATATATATATATATATATATATATATATATATATATATATATATATATATATATATATATACATATATATATATATATATATATATATATATATATATATAATTTTTTTCATACTATTCGCCATTTCTCGCATTAGCGAGGCAGCGTTAAGAACAGAGGACTGAGTCTTTGAGGGAATATTCTCACTTGGCCACTTTCTCCATTCCTTCTTTCGGAAAATTAAAAACGAGAGGAGAGGATTTCCAGCCCCCCACTCCCTTCCCTTTTAGTGGCCTTCTACGACACGCAGGGAATACGTGAGAAGTATTCTTTCTCCCCTATCCCCAGGGATAATATATGTGAAGCGTCTGGGGTAAACCATGGAAAGTTGTGTGGGGCCTGGATGTGGAAAGGGAGCTGTGGTTTCGGGTATTATTACATGACAGCTAGAGACTGAGTGTGAACGAATGGGGCCTTTGCTGTCTTTTCCTAGCGCTACCTCGCACACATGATGGGGGAGGGGGGTGTTATTCCACGTGTGGCGAGGTGGCGATGGGAATAAATAAAGGCAGACAGTATGAATTATGTACATGTGTATATATGTATACGTCTGTGTGTATATATATGTGTACATTGAGATGTATAGGTATGCATATTTGCGTGTGTGGACGTGTATGTATATACATGTGTATGGGGGTGGGTTGGGCCATTTCTTTCGTCTGTTTCCTTGCGCTACCTCGCAAACGCGGGAGACAGCGACAAAGCAAAATAAATAAATAAATATATATATATATATATATATATATATATATATATATATATATATATATATATTCTGTTGTAATATGTCACGATCAGTCTATGGCCCTGACAACTACATGAGTGTTGCGTTAGATGACAGGTGTTTTCCTGGACCTTTTCTCGTGTTACATTTAGACCCGATATTATCTATTCACCACGTCACACTGACACTACTAATTACTTCTTTGAAATTACATATATTTGCTGTACGTGGCGGGAGTTTTACTATCGTCGGGGCCTCATCTCTCTCATCCTCTGTCACAACTTGAATGTGTGTTTGGTATCTGCATTAACCAAGTCCCCAGACAGACGTGTTGTCATCCAAAGTTAGACAGAGACAGGGTGGAAGTAATATCAAAAACCACGGCCAAAAATAGACTGGTTAGAGTCAGAACCGAAGCAAAAGACACAGATTTAGTGCACTCAAGACTCAGAGAGCGACAGGGAAAGCCATATCCTAGAGACAAGTAAAAGTCAGACCCAAAAGCAGTTTGTCAAACCAAAGCCAGAGGAAGATATGTAACCTTAAAGTTGATTACGAGGACAGTTAGAACCACAGCCATAGGGAGATAGTCAAAATTGAAGCTGGAAAAATAAAGGGACACTTACAATTTCTGTATTAGAGTCAGAGATACAGTCACAGCGCAAAGATGGAGCCGATGTTAGATAACATAGTGAGAGATGTCGACTGTACCAAGACAAGAGAAACATTTGAGATGGGACAAATTAGCACAAAAACCAATAACCACGACTTTGGAATGACCTCTACCTCCCGGACACCAAACTGACCACGTGACACCCGACCACCCCCTCAGATACTGCGATAGCCAGTCTCCACCGGTGACGATCGGACAAGGGAGGCGTAATATCGAGGCATTACGGCCACTGAGATAATTGTCGCTAGGTCAGGGGAGGGAGGGAGAGTGACTTGGTCACCAAGCGGGGGGGCTCCTCCTACTACATGAGATGGTTACTGTCATCCTCTCGCACTCCATGTTAAGTGACTCTCTCTCTCTCTCTCTCTCTCTCTCTCTCTCTCTCTCTCTCTCTCTCTCTCTCTCTCTCTCTCTCTCTCTCTCTCGGGTCACTCATGGCAACGAACACTTATAAAAGTATGATGCAAGGAAATAGATTGGACATTTTGTCTTGCTCTTGCAAAAGCATTTGGCAAGGTAGACCACAGAATTTTGCTAGAGAAAGATGAACAAAATACCCTGGCTAAGATAGGAATATGGGTCAATGAGTCTCCAACGAGCAAAAGTTCAAAATAGTAGCAAATGGGACTATGTCTGATAAAGACGATCTATTTGGGCTACCGTAAGGAATGGCGCAGGCAATCTTTAATGTGGAGGTGACCACGACGAAATTTAACAGACATGTATGAACAAAAAAGTTGTGCAATAAGGAAGAACATTGTATGAAGGCCGGAGAGAAAAAGTGATTCAGAGCTGAACAAATGTAAAAGATTTGGATGTCATCATAAATGAGACGTTACAGTTTAGAGAGCCCATAGAGAATATGGCAGAAAGCTAGTCATGTAAATGTTCAGCATTTGAATAAGAGGCACATGTGAATACCGGTGTGTAATGTGGCCACCAGCAATAGAAATAGAAATAAACAAAATCAGGGGGAATGTGGGAGCGCTTCACAAGCAAATTCGAGGGGATGGAACGAATGAACCACCAGGAATGGCTGAGAGTACTGCATGCAAATAGCCACGAAAGTAGTGAAAGATGTATGATAATCGAAGCGTGGCAACGAATTCAAAGTATTACAGAAAATATTTTTAATGTGAAAACCTTTCGACAAGGAAGACACAGTCATTAAATCTTCAAGAGTACCGTGGAACATACCGATAATAAATCAAATACTGTCAGAACTAGGTGACATGCGTGGAAACATTTTCATGAAATCTTGACATGTAGTTGAAATCAATCCCAAGTGAAACAGGGATAGATAATTATGTAATGCAGTTTGCCACTGAGAAGTCTTTTTCGTTAAGACGTGCTGTGTGTGCATTGCTGTAGCCCATCATTGCAAAATCTTGTCATAGGTACTCGTAGGCTGGTGCTGGCTCTCTCTCACTCTCAGCAAAAGTTAAATCCAAATATTGTGCATTAATATGCCGATATAATTTGCCACCATGAATTTAAAAAGAAATCGTGATATAGGATTACTATTCAAATTTTTTCAATAAACAGTTATGAGAAAGGGCGAATTTCCAAGGACTGGAAGATTACACAAACTAAAGTGATGGATATGTGCAATGAATTAATATCAAATTAAATTTTCCTCAGTGTTTGGAAATGCGATAAAAGATATGATTTAAGAAAGTATGACTCGAGAATAACTTAGGAGTTTATGAAAGGAAAGTCCTCACAGGTAGTCAACAGTAGTCAACATTAAGTTCAATGGGAAAATACCAAATTTACCATCACTGGTGACTGGAGAAGGAATATTAACCAGGTGTCTCATCCCGTCGCATAAGGCAAGTAAGAGATGGGGAAGGACCGGAGATCCTGGCCTCTTTTATTGTCACTCCAAAAAGAGCTAGTCTCTCTCTCTCTCTCTCTCTCTCTCTCTCTCTCTCTCTCTCTCTCTCTCTCTCTCTCTCTCTCTCTCTCTCAAAGGCTCAGCTTGCCTGTTCCAGACATTATATTGCCAAGAGCTGCTGTTAAAATAAAAAAAAAAAAAAAAGGGTGGGGATGGAAAGATGGCAAGTGATATCTGTTAAGACTTCTAGAAAAGCTTTGATAACATTCGAAATGGTATGTTGCTTCATAGAATTAAGTATTTTTGTGTTGCTATTGAAAATATAACGACTGAAGAGCTGTAGTTTTAAACTAAAATACGCGAACTATTAAGTGTTACTTTTTTGGTACACAAGGCCCAGTGTTTCGCCAACTTTTTTATCATGCATACAAAGTGACCCTCTGTAATTCGTAACACATAAAGAGCGATATAGTACTGGTCTAGATATATTTTTATTTCATCACCAACACCACTATATATCCTCAACTCTTAAAAGCTGTCTTACAATCCTATTTATCCTTGCTTTCATCCGCAATATAAAGGATTCTTTCAAACTTCAATTCATACACATTACAGCACAATACATTAATGTACATATCAAAAGTACAATCACTTGAATCGAAGGAGGACAAAGAACAAACAAACTATATCAGGAAATAATAAACTGACTGAAACTAACCCTTTGCATAGAGCAAACAGGTAAGAAGGCGTAATGTGGTTAGGTTACATCCTGAAGGAACCAAAGTTTTTTTTCTGTCAAGTTAATGTTCACTTACAGAACGAAAATGATCATCTAGTTCCCTCTTAGTCGAGTGTTGTTTAAGCAGTATGGCATTACCAGGTAGCTTCTTCCAGTCTTCGTTTTTCCTTTTATCTTTAACCCACTGTTTCATGTTACAGAATCTTTGTGTACTTTGGATACTGAAATTGTACGGATGTTTTCATGTTTCTGGATTTCTCTTAAAACCCATATCAAGTCACCGTAAAGCCTTTGCTGCACTTGATGATAGTTTTTTCTGTATTTATCATTATTATTATTATTATTTGGTTTGATTCTTAGCCCTGGTATTAATCTTGTTTCCTTTCTCTGGACTCTCAAGCTCGTCTTGATCTTTTGTTGATGTGGAGACCAAACCCATACTACATACCCAAGTTGTCCTACTCTCAAGTTAAAGAAGGTCAGTAATGGTGTCTGATATTTTGTAATAAAAGGTTCTTTTGGTGATTTCTAGTAAAGTATCGTTTTTTTATTGGAAGATAAATCTTGCACAGTAGATTTCAGATCAGATAATACTTCCTAGATCCTTCTTTTGAACCTTTGAAAGCACTTTTCCATACATTTGGTAATGTATTTGTAATTTCTGTGTTACTCCCAAAAAAAGCATTACTCTAGGACTCTACAATTTATTGCATTTACAACTCCTATGATCAGGTTGATGTTTTGGGTCCTTTGGGGTTATGTTTATTGTCGTTCCCACATATTATCCCACCTCTTAGTTTTGTATTAATGGCAGCTTGGTAATTTGACCAAATTGTATAAGCTAATCACTGAGTTTTGTGGTACATCAGTAGTGACTTTTAAAGATTTTGATATTCTTCAAAATACTACTTTTTTTTTGTATTAAGCTAGTCTTTTATCTGGATACATATATCAGAAGGCATACCAATACCAGGAGCTTTCATTTTCTATAATAATCTTTCATTTGGAATTACAGAAAAAAGCTCTCAAGTGACTAATTTTTGGAAAAAAAATTAAAGTTTGTAGACATTAGTTTAGGTCCATGCTCTTTTTATAATACAGTTACCCAAAAATATTGGTTTAAGGCCTAAATGATGACTTCCACACTGGTTGGACCTATATACAATCAGTGATTACTGAACCCTGCTTACATCATGAACAGCAAGAATAGATTAGATTTTCAATTCCAACTAGTGACATTATCAATTTGATAGAAGTGAAGAAAGATTGTCCTCTTTTAGCAGATAACCTTGTTACAAGCAACTAGGTTTTCTGATATTTGTCTTTATGTGCACTATTTCTCCCCTGCCTTTGTGGGCACATATTGATAATTTATCATATTTTTGCTGTTTGTTCTTGTGTAATTACCCAATTGTCCATACGATTTTTTTTTTCTTTTTACAATATAAGGGACTTAAATCCTTTAAATCACACATTCTTGAATTTTGTGATGTTCTCCATTGTCTTTATATTATTATAAAGTTAGTTCTTCATATCTGTTCTGAATCTCACCTTGCTCTGTTTCTGTTATGTCCTCCAACTGATCAAAAGAATGTTCTCTGCTGACCTCATGCAATCCACTGATTGACTTAAAAGTTGTAATCATGACTCCGTTTAGTCTTCTCTTTACAGTGTAAGTCTATGGTTGCTGACATAGCAACCTTTCCTTAGTTCTTTATTCATGGTAATGTTTCAGCAGCCTGCCATTTGAACCTCAGTTACACTATCTGCCTTTTATAAGTCATGACCAAACTGAATCAATATAGGTAAACAAGTCTCGGTGCTCAAAAATAATTTTTTTTCTAACATTTTGCTCATGCACTCAAGCACATTTCTTCTGATGGATTTTTCAGTGTCATGCTTGGCAGTATGTCTTCCAATTATGTCCCTCTCACAGGCAGATTCTTGTAATTACCTATTTCCACTGGATGGGGAGGGAATTTTACTTATAAGGCCCCATCTTTTGAATACTCTACTATCATGCAACCTCTTGAATTTATGTATGCTGTCTGTATTAACCATGTCCTCAGTCAACCAGTTCCAATCATCCACCTCTCGTACTCTATATAAGTACTTTTTCACATCCTTATTTACAAGTTTCTTACTTTCTAGTTCTGTCACCTGGTTCCCCTGTCCCTACATCTCTCAAAGTATTCTAGTGTTCACTTTGTCGATCTCTTTTAAAAACTTAAAGGTTGTGATCAAGGCTTCCCATGCTCCTCTCTCTCTTCCAAGGTGGGTAACTTTAAAGCCTCTAGCCTTTGCCTGTAACTTAACTCTTAATTCTGGTACTATCTTTGTAGCCTTTCTCTAGACCTCCTCTGTGAGTTCTTAGTGCATTTTCAGGTACAGTGATCAAACCAGAGAAGCAGATTTTGGTTTTTGCCTTATGTAAGATATGATTAACTTTGTAACTAATTCTCCATCCATATATTGGAAAGCTATTCTGATGGTTGTCAGCAAAAAGTTTGTCTCCTAACCTATTCTCATGATATGGGACTCTGGCAGTAGGTTAGGGATGATATCTACTCTTAAGTCCTTTTCATGCTTAGAATCTTGAAGCTTACTTTCTGTTTGGTAATACATATAGAGGCTATTTTTTGCTTTGTCTGATCCTTGATACTGTACATTTGCCAGATTTCCCCTGTTGGCTAATGTAATCCTCTTCAGTTTTCCTTTCCGCATTACTTTTGCATCATCTGCAAACATGTTCAGATAGGACTCTACACCTTTAGACAAGTCATTAATGTTGATCAAGAAGAATAATGGTTTCAGAACTGATCCCGGTGGCACTCCACTAGTCACTGCAACCCATTTGGAAAAGGCTATTCTGACGTGCATCCTTTGTTCCCTTCCAGATAATCTGTCAAGCTGAGGAATTCCCACTTATTCCTGTTTAGTGATTCTGCTTCATAAGCAGCCTCCTTTATGGTACAGTGTCAAATTCCTTCTAACATTCCAGCCTCCTGTGTGATAGTGTCAAATTCCTTCTGGCAGTCCAGATACAAACAATCCACCCAGCCTTCCTTTTTGTCCAGGACTGTGCTCACTCTCTCATAACATCCTTAAGAGGTTAGTTACACATGACCTGCTTTCCCTAAAACTGTTGCTGTCTCCCTCTTAGATTTTTCCTCAACAGAAAGTCATCCACTTGCTTTCTAATAATCTTTTTCTGAAAATTCACACTATGCTTGTTAGACCAATCTATAATTCAGTGCCTGTTCCCAGTCTCCTTTAGTATATATGACATTTACCTTTTTCAATTTCCTTGGCATTATACCTCTCACCAGTGACATCTTGAACAGTAATTCAAGCGGTCTGGGAAGCATATCTGCACACTTCTTTAGTACACATGATGAAATTTTGTTGACACCATGAGCCTTGTATAAGTCAAGTCCTTTTAATATTGTTCTTTTCTTGATATCTCAGTGACTTCCTGAAATAATATCACCAAAATATCAAAAGGACTTGACCCATGTGAGGTTCTTGGTCCTGATTATATTGCACATGTGCTAAAGAGGTGTGCTGATATGCTTGCTACTGTCTTTCTGTAAGATGATTGTCAGAATTTGATTTCATTTTTCTATGACCTTTCATAACATTACATTTGGTTGGGTTGAATTTCATGTAACTGACCACTACTCGAGTCTAAAAGTCATTTTACAGATTATTAGACTCATGAATACTTCATATTTCTCTCACAATTTTTGTATCTTTTGCATACATATTCAGGTATAATTCAAGGACTTTTGGAAGGTCATTTACATATATTAGAAATAGCAGCAGCCATATGACTAGGTTATATTTACCAAGTCTGATTAAAGCAATTCTAATGTGTCCTCTGTTCAGGAAGTTTGTAATCCCTTGAAAGAGCCCCCTCTTATGCTTGTCCAGATTTATATTTAGTTGAAAATATCAGTTGACTTATAGCTACTGCTCATTCTCTCAAAGATTCATGATACAAAACCTTTCCCTAAACTTGCATTGCTTTTTGTTAGGTAGTATTGTTCCTCAAACTCTTTTCCAAATCATTTAGAGACTGTGCTTTTCACTGGTATCAGCAAGTAGTGTAATGAATTTTCACAAGTGGCTCCCTTAAAAACTGACATGACATTTCCTGTTTTCTAATCCAAAATCCCATGATGATCTCAACACTTTCAACTGTTCTCCATCCAAGCTTTCAAGTCTTTGACTGTGATTAAACTCTGGAACCTAGCATTCATTCCTCATTACTTCTGACTAATCTCCATCCCATGTTAAAAGCATAAAGTAACATGTCTTAATTTAAATACACTTTGGAACTTAGCATTTGGCTCTTCCCTACTTGTCTGTCATACATCCTATTGTGGAAGTATTGGCAGTAAGCATTCTTCGACTGCAAATACACTGAAACATTGCACTCAGTTCCTCACTAGCTTTCCATTCATTTTTTTTCTAATGACCCTTGTCTCTCAATCCTTCAGTTTCATCTGTTTCATTACTTACGGCCCAGTTGATATTATGGAACAGTTTAAGGTTTGCTTTTGCTTTACCCATTGATATTGCACAACAGTGAAAATCCCAACAAAATTTGACAAACTCATACATGGCTGGAATAGCCCTTAAAAAGTCAACTAAACTTTAAACCATGTCAAAATTCTCACACAACTTCCCAAGCCATGCTACATCATACAGGACAGACCTAACAACCGATGTAGCGGCTTTATTACAGTGTATATAAGCTGAGGATGAATGTGACTGAACTAATAGGTAGTATACACCTTATCCTCTCTGTAAATGGGAATAGGATTAAAGAGGTTATAGCTTTATCATCCCAATAATCAGTTATTATGTCCTCAAACTGTAAATCTTTTACATGAAGTAAATTCAGTTCTGCTCTTGATGTTTCCTTAACAGTTAACTCTGAACTGGTGGGTAATTGCATTTCTTCAAAATGTCTTCATATAAACTGTAAGATATTGACTTGGAGTGTACATACAGCATAGAAAAAACATATAAATTGTAAGAATCAACTTGCAGGTGTAAATACAGACTTGTTAAAATTCTATGTGAAGGTAGTTAGTTGACTGAAAGGACAGGCTTAAGTTTATTGATATTTAATCTCTGATACATATTCACTTTTAAGGAACTACATTGTTATACCATTTTTTGTAAAGCTGCATATCATTCATTTACTAAAGCTGTTTGATTCACTTCTTTCTCTTAATAGCGCTATTTGCATTTCATTGCCATTGGTCAATGCTCGTTGTCTTGCCAGCTTATAATGTTCACTTGCAATTCTGTCACGTTCATTCAGCTGCTCAATGGCAAAGTCAGAGGCTTTCCTGAAAAGCATCAATTGTATGATATGAACATAATGAACATAAAAAACATCAGTTTTTAGTCTTTATAAGATATTTGTAAAACCCACAGAGTCATTGAGCTAAGATTATAAAGTATCATAAGAAACTTTGTCCATCCAGTACATTTTCTCCCATTATCTAACATGGCAACACATGTTGTCTCATTTAAGCATTTCTATTCTTGTATAATTACAGCCTCTCCATGTTTAAACCCTTCTTATATGCTCTGTCACAGTCTTTCCACCTCACTATCTGCTTTGCCTTGTGTTTTCTCAAATAACACTGATTCATCCTTCCCATACCTATTCTTTCCAACAGCCTACACTATGTAGTCTCCATATTTTCTTTTCAAGCCAACTTACTTCTCTTTTCCATATCTTGTTTTGATACCCTCATATCTAATTTTATGTACTCTTCTCACTCCAGATTGAAATTTTAGGAATGTGTATCCACAGATGGCAATCTTTCTATCATTCTCCTATTGTATAGCTCATGTTTACCTTTCATATACCAAGGAGGGCAAAACAATGTTCCAATATGTATTCTGCCACAGTCACAATCTTCTTTACTATCATTTCCTTCTTCAGCATCTTTCATTATCCTCTTCAATATCTTAGCATCAATTCCTTCATCTTCACTAAAGGTATTCATTAGGTACTTAAAATTTCATTCTCTCCTAATTCTAACCATCTAAATATATCTCATACCCTGCCTCATCCTTTTTCAAACACCACCAGCTTGCTCTTGTATGCATTTAGCTCACTCCCTATTTTTTAATATTCTTCCAGTTTCATTATTATCCTATTGTCCCTTTTCTATCTCTTACTCTGTTACACAGTGTCATATATGTACAGTGTCAACTCCATCTTTTTATGTCATACTCCTCTTTGCAACAGCTCCATCCCTGAAGTAGTATACTAACAAGGACAGGCATACACCTCATGAATCCTAAACCAAACTTAACATGAATCTGCTCATCCATTCCTCAGCTTGTCCTAAATTAGGCATTACTCCTTTCATAATTGTTTGCTGTTTAGTGGTTCTCATACTTTTAGAATAATGGCATTGTATCAAGGTATCATGAAGTAACACCATCTAATAATAAATATATTAAGAACACATTTTAAGACAAGTAATAAAGTGATTAAGAGCACTATGTAAGACAAAGTACTCAAAAACTAAGCAGACAGTGTATACAACGGACTTTGCAAAAAAGAAGTGCAAGATGGCACCAAGCATCATAAAGATGACAGCTCCTGCAGCAATGGAAGAGTTTGGCAACTTTTTTACGCCATGTATCCCGTAGTATGGCCGTCCCTCATACTTATGGTCTTCACTCTTGTCTCGCATCTCCCAGAGGGTTTCATCTTGGAATATACTGTGAACAACAGAGAATTTATCAAATTCAGAATAAATACCTGTTCAATCATTCGCACTTTCATAAACTTCCTCTGAATCACATCAAAATTTCTGAGATAAAACAGGAGACATAGTATACTGCACCAGAAAAAAGAATCGCAAAGGAATATGCTGTGCCATGTACTTTTATGTGTATGGGTGTGAAAAGGTATGGAGGATTAGTATAGAATCAGAAAAATTTTAACATTAAGAGACTATACTTTCAAAGATGATATGACAAAACTTAGAACTGGAACAAAATTCATGGATATTGTACTGTAAAGGCTTGAAATGCTTTTATACTCCAGGAAGCTTCCCTACCATCTACAAGAGTCAAAGGAATATAAAATCATCAGCACATTCTGGGAGAGGGTGAGACCCCCAGTGACAGATCTCTGAACATGGGCCTCTCCCAGGCTTCCTGCACAGCCTGGCAGCTCAGTCAGATACTAAGTTCTCATTTTCCTCTATATACCTAAACTGTTTTGAGAGCATAACAGTACTTTCGGATGAACAACTTGGGTATGTCACCTCTGAAGAGAACTGTAAAAATTTGCTGTAAATAATAAAAAAAATCTGTATATAGATCTTTTTCTTTCTTTCATACTATTTGCCATTTCCCGCGTTAGCGAGGTAGCGTTAAGAACAGAGAACTGGGCCTTTGAGGGAATATCCTCATCTGGCCCCCTTCTCTGTTCCTTCTTTGGGAAAAAAAAAAAAAAAAACGAGGGGAGGATTTCCAGCCCCCAGCTCCCTTCCCTTTTAGTCGCCTTCTACGACACGCAAGGAATACATGGGAAGTATTCTTTCTCCCCTATCCCCATATAGATATGAGAATAAAAACAAATGGTAAGTGTCAAGGGTCAGGTAGTAGTAGTCAGAAGGAATATTAGGCAGGAACCTCAGCAAACCTCTGCCAGTGACCTGTTAAGGGTAAGGCACTAAAGGCTAAGAAGTGGTACTGAAGTTTACTAGTTATGGAGGCTCTATTGCCATGGCCACCCCCTTGAGGGAGTTTCAGAATGGGACAGGCATCAGAGATATAGACAGATAGTGTACAGGTCAAATGACACATATAAACATGTAATTACAAGCAAAAATTAAGATTTATACTATGATTATTGTTCACAATATTAGGTCATAAATTAGGCAAGATTTTTCTAAAGAAAATGTGTAAATATCAATGTAAAATGAAAACAAACTATGTATTTTATTGAAAGTAGGTAATATATTCTAAGTGCATAGAATATACATTATTCATAAGTAGTGTAATCACGAGCAATAATTATCCAACCATACTGATATCATTTCCAAAACCACCACATTTTGAGTTAAAGAAGACATTTCTGAAGGGAACAGTGTGAAAATTCATTCAAGGTAAAAAAAAGTCATACTGTATATTTTAACAAGTAAAGACTTCACTGTATGCATGCAGTCAAAACATTTGTAGGTGGTTTAATTATGAAGTGATAATCATTCATTTACAAAGTGATTATTTCCCATTTTAACGGTTTATGAATTACTCTATTGCTGTGGCCACACCCCTTACGGAGTTCCAGGAGGGAACAGGCATCATAGATATAGATACATAGAAAGATAAGGTTTGCTTGAAGGGGAATGCATAAAAATCAGCATAAAATAAAAAGAACTATAAATTTTGATGAGTACAAGATAATAAATCGTAAGTGTTCATACTGAGGAATATTTTTAAGTGGTGTAGTTTGAAGCGATAATTATGGATTCATACTGTAACTATTTCCCGTGTTATCAATTTATAAGATAGTCAAGACCTTTCCGAAGGGAACTGTTTAAAAATGACATTATTAACATATGAAGCCACTGATGGAAAATTCTTTTCAGTTGGATGCCAATCTAGCAAAATCAGTGCCCAAATGACAATACACACAACAGATGCAGTGATGTGATTAGTACTAGGGTGTTAATGTCTTCATATAAAACTGTGTACCTGCAGTAATTTAGAATTAATGTATATATTGAGACATATGCATTTCAGTTTCTAAAAATTTGCAATGAAGGAGGCAAGTGTGGAGTGCAACAGCCATCAGTTTGCCCAGCATCCAAAACTTGGGATCATGGATACATGCAAACAGCTCATAGCAGCAGTAATTAAAATAACTGTAAAACAAAAAGGCAGCAGCACAGTATGACATACAAAACAGGACATTTGAAGGGAGGTGATGCCAAGAAAATTAATGAGATAGAGGATTTTTGACTTCACCCTGGTTAACAAAGAGGTGGAGGAAGAGCCACGCCAGATGTCTGAGCACTCGTCGATATCAGTGTATTTAAAACTGCCATTTAAATGAAATAGCTCACAAGAAAAATTATCACAGCACTTATACAACACCCTCAGCTTTTAGGAAGCAGACTTTCAGATGCTGATTATTTGAAGTTTCCAGGACAGAGCAGAGGATATGATTGTGCCCAACATATTCATAATATTTCAGGATTAAATTGTAGTTTTTTAAATTGAACAGAAAGAATTTAATGACTTAGAAGGAGATATGTGAATAAATTGCATTTTAGCACAGCTGGATTTCACTAGTTTACTGCTTCCCCATTCTGAGATACTGAAATATTTATATAAGCACAGAAAACTACACATTGACTACAGTACATACATTTTTTCTCGTGGAGCATCAGTCCTTATGCCACTATAAGTGTATTTGGGCTGTTCTTGACTTGCAAGTTCTGCATCGTACTTACAACGTAAGTGAGGTCTACTTAAGACTGAGTAAGCTTCATTCACAGCAACGAACTGTTGATGGAGGTTTAGGGACTTCGGATTTTTATCTGGATGAAGCTGTAAGAAAACAAGAAAATCTAAATGGGAGAAAATTTTTCAAAAACTTAAGGAAAGATGTCTTGATATTTACAAAAAAATTTCATTACACTGATTTTTATGGTAATGTGCATGTCCAAAAATAAAATATTGGTAATGCATATGAAATTTAAGCAAGCCAAAACAAAAAGAAAATATGTAGGCCACATTCTTTGAAACAGTGAAAGGCTATTTCTTCCTAACAGCATAAGTTGTCATGTGCTTTCATATAGTCAACCCACTGGAGTGACAGTAGCAAGAAAATACCAATAACTTGTAACTTCAGTGTCAAATGAGTAGTTATCAAGCTCAATGCTGCAATCTTTTATAATTCTGAGTTTGTGCCATCTCACCTCTTATGAGTCTGTAAATACATATCTCATCAGTTATGGGCTGCTTAGATTATTCAACCAAGGAAAGGAAAATAGCATGGAGAAAATTTTAAGATGAAAAAGCTGTATTCAAAATCAAAGCTATCTATCTAAACCTCTGATGCCTGTTCCAAATTCACCTCCCTCAATAGGTTAGCCAGGGCAACAGTCTCCATAAAAAGTGATCTCCAAAGCTATAGAAGAAACAAGGATAAACATTCCCTAGCAAGTAAGAAGACCCTAATATCCTTTAGACAACTTAGGATTATAAATTCTCAGTACTGCAAATCAAGGAATACGCTGACACCTAATGCAGAAGAGACTAGGAGCATCTGAGAGAGAAAGAACATCCTCAGTAGAGAGTTAAAGTGTCTTCGGCTGCAAAATGAGATTCAACCACTTGGACCATCATTAAACATATATGTCTGGCAGATGCTTGTCCACTAGACTCAACAACAGTAGAGCAACCTATCCACACAAACAACATCACATTGCAAAAGTGAGGTGGTGCACTGTCACCTTTCATCTATATTCAGTGACCACTGGTGAGTGCTTTGTCTTTTTCTAAAATGGCACATCCTAATCAATGTAATCTCATCTACGCTCGGAACGAATGTGGCCTTTTTGTCTGTTTTCCTGGCGCTACCTTTGAAGCAGAGGGTAGCGATGCTGCTTCCTGTGGGGTGGGGGGTAGCGCCAGGTATGAATGAAGGCAAGCAAGTATGAATATGTACAAGTGTATATATGTATATGTCTGTGTATGTGTATGTATATGTATATGCTGATATGTATATGTATATGGTTTGGACATATGGAGAGAAGTAGTGAGGAAAGATTGACAAAGAGGATATATTTGTCAGAGGTGGAGGGAACAAGGAGAATCGGGAGACCGCATTGGAGGTGGAAGGATCGTGTGAAAAAGATTTTGAGCGATCAGGGCCTGAACATACAGGAGGGTGAGAGGCATGCAAGGAAAGAGTGAACTGGAATGATGTGGTATACCAGGGTCGATGTGCTATCAATAGACTGAACCAGGGCATGTGAAGTGTCTGGGGTAAACCATGGAAAGATCTGTGGAGTCTGGATGTGGATAGGGAGCTGTGGTTCAGTGCATTACACATGACAGCTACAGACTTTTGGCCACATGGTAGAAGCACTAGTACAAGGGAAAATAATTCAGGAGCTTTAGACAGAATTAGTAGGTAGGACCAATATGCAGGAACATTTGGTAGAAATAGTCAGAAGAAACATTAGGTAGGAGCTTATGTAAACACTGCACTAGAGTTGCCCTCAGCCAGTGGCCTGTTAAGGGTAAGGCACTAAAGGCTAAGAAGTTGCACAGGATTTCTCTAGTTATGGAGAGACTATTGCCATGACCATCCCCTTAAGGGAGTTCCATCTGGAAAAGGCATCAGAGACATAGATCGATAGACAGACACATAAATGTTAACCTTCTTCCTTGCCAAACTCCAATACTGTGTATACATTAGCCTAGAATAGGCCTGATTTTCAGTATAAAAATATTACTTTAAACTTGGCATACCTCCAATCCAACATATGAAAACTTCAATCTAACAGTATTCACTCAGATAATCTTCAGAATGTTTATGTACCAAAAATGACAGAAAATAATAAAAAATAATGAAAGAAGTCTGGCAAACAATGTTGACAGGTGGCTAATTTGACTATTAAAAGTAAGGAACAATTTCTTAACTACCGTGTTAAATCCCTTATGCTTTCCTTTTCCATAAATGTCTTATTACCCTTAATGCCAATTATTTCCCTTGTTGTGAGTTACTATGGGTGTCAAATGACTGAGGCAGTTGCCTGATGTATCATTTAGGAAGGAGAGAAAAGAAATGATATCTAAGTCAATGATTAGACAAAAGAGGAAGAACAAATAGGAGAGCAGAAGAATGTAAAATAAATAGAATGAATGATTAGCAACGAAAATGGAAATATGGGAATCAACCACCTTTTAAAGATACAATAGTGTGGATTTCAGAATGTTATGCATTCTATCAAGTAAGTCCCAAAATGAATGTGACAAAACATACAACCTACTTTCTATGCTAATAGCAATATTTTCCTACCTCTTTTGATAGCCTGATAAAAGACTCTTTAATTTCAGCTGTTGTGCAATCTCTCTGCAACCCCAGCAGTTCATAGTAATTCTTATTTCCCATGCTGGAAATAAGATAGAGATGAATATCTGATTCAATATTACTTACATATGTAACAAATTCAAACTATATCAGCAAACGTCAGGTTATGCATGGTTATTCTGTAAACTTTCACAGAAATATTAAAAATTAGTGGAAATACATAAGAAATGTAGGTTTCGAAAGTTGAAAAACAATCTTTCTCTCTGAGATGGGTCTGGTGAGCATGAGATATTCCTTGGAAAATTAGGTTAGGGCCATTCCTGCCATCATCAAAATGGCTAGGAAGCTTTCTTTCACTCACCCTTTTCAGTTGATTCTCAAGTCACCACATGCTCTGCTCATCTAATAGGGTTCACCCTTGGCCAAACAGTGACCACCATGCTGACATCACCTCCCCACCAGCTCCTAGCCATCCATATCCTCACAAATCACAGTTCATGGTACTAACCCAAGGCAACCGCCAAAAGACACAACACAAAGGGTTTCAAAAAAGGAGGGGAAAATTAAGCAGGCCAAGAAAAACTTTGCAGAGCACGATCATGGGTAAAAAAAAATTCAACATTCAGAACCTACATTTCTCTTTGCTAAATTTATGTCTTGTGAGGATTAGAGGTGGAGGGTTACAGAATAGGCCTTTCAACTTTATACTAAAAACAAAAACTTGAATACCTCCACTGGCAAATCAGCATACCAAAACTGACTTTCTAGGATGAGGAATCTTCAAAGCCACATGGGTTAGATTCAAGTCTAAACTCAGCTACTATTTACACAGGTGGATGAAAGGTACCAAAGGCTGCTCCTTGATTTCCTCTAACGAAATGTTTCTGAGGATGAAAAGTAGAGGCCACCTTTCTCACAACATGCCACCCTAAAGCCTAGTCATATGGATACCTGGTTGTGGATTGAAGGCTGTGATTTCTGTGTATTACACATGACAACTAGAGAATGAATGTAAGCAAAAGGGGGCTTTCTTCATATGTTCCCAGAACCCAAATTTTACTTTGGAATATCTCATGCTTGCAGGACATATCACAATGAAGAGAAACAAGAATTTGTACCAGGACATCTAAAAATAACAAACAGAAACTCTGGTATAGGATTTCATACCTGATACTGCCAGCAGGTCTTGCAGCTTTGTACTGAAGCCATGGAAAGTTTCTCATAACCATCCTCTTACTGAAGATTATACGGTCCAAAGTTTTAGTTTGCATTTTAAGCGTAATTCAGATCTTCATAACACCAGTAGTAAATGATACTCTGAGGAGTGAGAAACACACAAGTTCAAAGGGCAAGTTAAGAATTATGGAATACTCACTCCAGCTGGCATCCTGTGAATAATAAGAGATATCTCAGACTACCAGGGTTTCCAAACCTCTAACCCCATGCCTTACTGGCAGGGTAAAAGCCTCTCATCCACGTACATACCCAGGATTTGGTGGCGTGGTGGGGTGAAATATGAACTCATGATAGTACTGAGAATCATCAAAGCTCACGCATTTTCAGGCTTCCGATCACTAACAAGCTTTTCCACTCCATCCCATCTCCAATTCTGTCTTCCCCTTCTCCTTGCCCCTTCAACTTCTGACATATATATCCTATTTGTCAACCTCTCTTCATTCATTCACTCCATTTTTCCAAATCCTTTCACTGCACCCACATCAGTTCTCTACACTATACTCTTAATATTACTACACCTCTCTCTTATCCTATCTTAATCAACTCTCCTCATACCAAATATTGTCCTTAAACATTACATCACTAACACTTTCACCTTCCTTTGTACATTCTGGGCTGTGGCCCATGACTCGCATTCATAAAACTGCACCAAGGTTACTAAACCTTCAACAAGTCTACAATGCATAGAGAAATCAATAAATCTTATGGGATCCTTGCCTAACTTTCCGTACCAACCAAGATTTAATTTAATTAAATGTTATTTGAGATATGTTTAATTGCTTTTAAATTTACATATAGTTGTTAGGAAGTCTATGCACTTTGACAATTTGTGAATTCACAAACATATGTGGTATACAGTCTTTATCACGGAGTCTGCACGCAAATACATCCAATAAATATTCTTCATTTAGTGGCCTGTACACTAATAGTGTCCTTTATACATTCTTCACCATACGGCAGGGCACAGCATGCATTTAAGTTTTATATATTTCGACAAATATACATCATAGTTACCCGAGAAAGTTATTATTGTGTTCTAAGGTTCTGTTGATTTCTACAAAGTGTTTCACCAACTTATACCATAATCAACCTTGCATTTTCCCTGATCTTCGTTGCTTCCTCATAAACGACTCCCTTACGTTTATACAGTACCTCTAAAGCACCCAGATGACTTTTGCTGAATGACATAAGTCCACTGATATAATTCACTTCTACTTAAATAGTGTCCTGAAAATATATACATGTATGTACTATAATCACCATTTTCCTAACTTTTCACTAGCCTTGTGTCATGGCATAACTAACCAACATGATCCCATCCCTCAGTAACATGAGGCAGTAATTACACATGTTAAGGATACTTTCCTTTCTTTCCCCCCACTTACAGATTTGAGAACACCTGAACCAGATCACAGTTAGCTGACCATTAGACTTGCCTCTTACATAACAAGCGCTAGATTTCAGGGTACACTGTGAATGACTTTTAGCCACTGGTATATTTCTTCTAGCTATGCCACCACCAATCTTGCAATGGCAGCTTATTTTGTAATCAAACAAGAGGGGAATCACTGCCCTGATCAAAAAGGCCTACATATGATAATGGCCTTGAACCAGTGCCACCTTGAGCCATAGTTGCTCTAGATGTTATGTAATAGAAGTATGGGTTATAAAAGAAAACGTTATCGATTTTTCATGTTAGTTATGCTATATTTCCCCTAAATGTAATTATAAGGAAACTGATAAATATCTTTATTGTGAATCAACTGGTGGCAGAAGTTGGCGAGCTAGAAATAGATATAGAGTTCTCTTTTTTTTTTCGTCATTACAACGGAACATTTCTACTGACATTATATCTAGTCCATTGTATAGTTTCCCTGAAAATATATCCCTTATATTGACTACCAGTGTTCATTATACTTCTTCTACTGGACATATGATTTTGAAATACGTCATGTGTGAACGTAGGAAAATATTGTGACAGCTTATTTATGACGTTTATTTTGACCAAAATAGATAAAATAATCCGCATTCTACTGTAAAAACGGAATGTGGTCTGATCTGCATAGTATATAAGGGGTACATGTGTAGTTTGGTCAGAGGCTGGCTTGTTTGCCTTGCATTCTCAAGAGTTGGCTTAACACCAAGTCCAGACACCAGACAGAAAGGTGGGAAATAATATATAAAGCGGCGGAGAGTTGTCGTCTCTAATTATTTTGGATGAAAACCTGAGTCTGACTAATGGATCAGAGCACACCCTTTATCTAATTAAATTCTGCCTTTATATGATATCCTTGTGGGCAAGGATAAATGAAATTTCAATAATTGGCGTCTTTACAAGTGACGTAGTCAATGACGTAGGGTAAGGGCCAAAGCATTTTAATTAGTATCATCTTTCATGTTCAACATAAGAGAATGACAGGGTCCGTTACTAAGCTAGTTACTATGGCCGGTAAGAGTGAGCCAAATAATGCATTGCATCTTATATATTGTGGAAGCAAATGTTCTTCTTTAACAGGCTCGGGATGTGAATGAAATAATTCTATGCTTTATTTACCTGACCCACCATACGGAATTAGAAATTGAATTAGCAATGATTAGATGGGAATTTCTCTATGATACTATAGCCTTTTTATACAATGCACTTTGATACATTTATCAATGAATTCCCTACTTTCTCCAAAGGCTTTGCTTGCATCATAGTCCACGTGGATCTCTTGGGATGATAACAATGTATTTATAACCTGGCGTGAAAGAGATGGCGCCATGTGCAACCACACTTCACGCGTTAATAGAAACTTTTTTTTTTCCATCCATCCCCAGCCATGATTCTCATTCCGGTGATACGGCGCCATACAACATCTCATGACCACATTCATAATTCACACTCCGAGTGTGAATGACCCACGGGCAGAGAGGGCCTTAGAAGCCAGCCACCGCAACCATAAAAAAAAAAGTTAGGTTGATTGACTGTGGACACAGCAAGATTTATAAGGGGACAAAACGGGCAATTGCCCAGGGCTCCCCTGAAAGATGGGGCCCCATTATAAAAAAAAAAGAATGAATGAATTGAAAAATGTGTTTACTGAGCCAGGATCTCGACTAAATTATGGCCAATTTTTCCATCAAAGCAGGATGTTCCTAAGACGTATTTAAAGTTAAACGACCTTGTTTACAGCCTTAAAAGAAAAAAAATGGTCGAAATGGTGAAAGCAGTGCTTGATCCACGGGATTGACAGAAACGTTTGTTCTCTCGCATGCGTAATTCCTTGCTGCGCTGTGGCGAAATTTCATTCAATTTGGCTGTCTTCAAGGTGTTTTGTTCGTGTTGCTCTGAGTACTAAATAAAATATATGAAAATCTGCTCTGCCTTTTCTGTCGAGTCACCGCTTGCTACACCACAGCCATGGGATCTGTTGAATGTTTCCTCTCTCCTGGAGCACCTGCACCAAAACCACTGGACGTGAATAATGTCTTTTCCTTCCAACAGCAATTCCTCCTCTCTCTTGCAGCACCACCAAGTGGAACTCTACAACGCCTCCTTTCTCCTGCAGCAAAAAACATGGGTTCTCGGCAAGTATCCCTTCTCCTATAACAGATCCACAAGACCAACAACATCTTCAGTTTCCTGCAAAGGAATCAAAGGACCCTAGTAGTCTTCTCATTCTTGCCCCACAACCATGCGACCTTAGGAACGTATCCTCCCTCCTCCAGCACCTGCAGTAAAAATCTAGGGACTTAAGACAATCGTCCTTCCTGCAGCTCAACAGTAGGACTTCAGCAATGCCTTCTCCTCCCAGCAGCACAACCATGGGACTTCAGCATCGCCTCTTACCTCCTGCAGCACTGCCATAGCACTCCAGCATTTCCCACCTCTCGCCAGCAGCAAAACCATAGCGCATCAGGAATGCCTTCCCTCCAGCAGCATAACCATAACGCTTCAGCAATGCCCCCCTCTCTCTCTAGGAGCAGAAACAAAGGACTTTGGGGAATTTCTCGTCCCTCCAGCAGCACAATCCTAGGGATTTCACGATGGCTTCCCTCCAACATCTCATGCATAGGACTTCCAACAACTTAACCAAAGGGCTTTAAAACAATGCCTCCCTTCCAACACCTCAACCAAACGACTTCAGCAATGCCTGCTGTCTTCAGTAGCACGACAGTAGGACTTTAACAGCAAAGCATAGGACTTGAATGATGCTTCCTTTCTCCAGTGGTATAACTAAACGAATTTAGAAATGCCTTCTTCCTTTTGCAGCAAAACAGTGGGACATCAGTGACAAATTTTTACCTATACCAAGGCCAAGGGACCATAGCGACGCTTCCTCTTTCGTGTAGCACAAACACGAGACCTCGGCAATGCTTCTTTATCCGTCAAGGACTCGCTTCTCCTGAAGGACTTTGTTTAACTTCACCTGCTCCTGCACAAGCACCATGCGACTCTTGCTTCACCTCCTATTCTTCTCTACAGCCACAGTAACTTTTGTACCTGCCGTTCGCTGATGGGATGCACTTCTCTGTACATATTAACATTTCTGCCAATCCATAAGGTTTGTTGAAGTGGGCACAGTTATTTTTGAGTGTTTCGAGTAACACAGCGGATTAACGATTTTCCTTTTTACATCCAATTGTGTCAAGGTATTCATCTACCGACTTCTTCCTTTTATGCCAGGAAAAACTTACACGCCATTCCTTCAACTTCTGACAATTCTCTTCATCAGTTCTTACACAAATTCAGATTTTTAAAGACACTTCGATCTCTTGACATTCGCGTGTGTCTAATCTCTTCATTATTCATTATTCATTAAATAAACTAAGAAAATGTTGATTTTATCCATCTCATATATATATATATATATATATATATATATATATATATATATATATATATATATATATATATATATATATGAACTGTCAGATGTGGCATGTAGTATTTTTATCCACCATTAGTTATTGCGTTCCAAGTTGCCTGAGCACTTGTCCTTTTTAGGCACCCCAAGCTCGTCTGGAAATCTGGCTATATGATTTGTGAATTACAACTGAGTCGCACATTCATTCAAAAAATTATATGTGGGACTTTATAAGTAATAATAGTTTTTTGACAGTAACGAGAAATAAACCTTATACTACGCAGCGCGTTTTGGTAGCCCTAAATTGACCTAGATCTAAGAACCCTGATTCTATGATTTGCTCATGTTTTTACAACGCACCAATTCTTAACTCCATTTTGCGTGTCCTATTAGTGTATTATTACTGTATATGTATATATGTATGCATACCTCAGCTGAAAGCCAGAAATCCATGTTTGAGTTCACAAAACTTAAAT
Organism: Panulirus ornatus; assembly: GCF_036320965.1. Classification (NCBI taxonomy): domain Eukaryota; kingdom Metazoa; phylum Arthropoda; class Malacostraca; order Decapoda; family Palinuridae; genus Panulirus; species Panulirus ornatus. The sequence continues at coordinate 11,019,495 of NC_092237.1, forward strand.
CCGGATTTTCGCTCTGGCTTTTACCGTGACTGAAAACGTAAACATCTCGTTGTGGCGTTTCAGTGACGTCAGTATTATCAACCACTGATTGGCTGAATTTTAAGAAATGAAGGCGGATTGGCCAATCATTGTGTAGCACCTGAGGTATCCCTGAGTGCGGCATTTAAGTCAAGGCTCAGAATTCTAAATCTGGAGCATTATCTATTCTTGAAGATTGTCTGCTCTCTCGTGTAGACGAACAAGCAGTCATACGTGCATGCAAGATGTTAGGTGGACGGGCTACCTTAAGCGTAATCAGATGGAAATGTTCAAATCCCAGCGTAGAGCTGAGACGACACCTACAAATGACAGCTTGCAGGTCAGCTTCATTATATATATATATATATATATATATGTATATATATGTATATATATATATATATATATATATATATATATATATATATATATATATATATATATATGTGTGTGTGTGTGTGTGTGTGTGTGTGTGTACTCTTTTTTGTCAATAACATAGTTGCCGACATCTCGGTAAAAGTCTAGTTAAGCTCCGCATCATTACTAGCTTAGGACATGAGTGATTTTACTTTGCAGTGGTAGTGTAGTGTTGAGAGAATGCCATACCAGTTGTTGGTAATTTATCTAGATAATCTCTCCGTCATTTTCAGCAAGAGTGCGAATGGAGTAACTGTTTTACAATTGTGTATGGGGAATATAATAACAGTTGGAGAATGCTATTAATTTTTGGCTCTTTTAGTGTAACAGGAAAAATGTAGGTGTAATGAAATTGAAACTAGATAATATGAAAAATTAGCAGAACCTATGGCTACCACACCTAACCCCCAAACAGTCAACATTTATCAGTATAATTACCGTTTCGGACAGTGACTTGGTTGGAAGTTGAAATTATGTTTTTCCGATGGTTTTTAATGTGTTTTGCAAAATTTTGAGTTTATTTCTACAACGTATCACTGCCTTAGGAGATATCCCCCCCCCTTTATCCAATATCAGGACCCACAAAGGGAACCTGGGTTTTGGATGGGGAAAATCACAAAAGGCAGTGATTTGCAATAGAAACAATCATAATTGTTCAGAAGATTTCAAAAACCACCAAGAAAACAATTTCAGCCAAACCAAACCCAACAAACCTAACCTAACAAAATTCGCTGGATGTCCGAACCAGTAATGACACGGATTTATCATAATTTTCTTTTTTCTGGTCAAAATATGGGAGTCACATCTGTGACAGAACTGATAGATGTCATCAAACAGATGATATAATGAGTTGTTTTGCACTTCTCAGTAACTGAATTTGATAGTACATTTTTACTCTCATTTCAGATATTTTATGAGTGTATTACTTACTTTGACAGTAAACTTGAGAAGATTTTGTTGACTTGCATAACCTTCACTGTATTCGATATCAAACAAAATCAAATGCTCCAAGTCATGCTCTGCAGCTTTTACTTTATTGTCTACTTAGAAGTAGTGGAGAAAAATATTCACTATATTCAGAGATAATAGTGGTGCAGAGCTATTTAAGAAAATTACAAATATCTGTGCAGCAAGGGGTGATTAATGTATAAATAGGTTATACACATAAAATCAACAGAAACTAAAATACCTAGTCATACCATTGACTTAATATGAATATGCATTCCTTTCACCCCACTGAGCACTCAAAATCTTTCCATTTTATTCCTCCATTTCTAGTTTGGCTTTCTTCTTGTCCTCTCCACTTCAGACATATATGTCCTCTTTATCACCCTCTCCTCACTCATTTTCTCCCTCTTTCCAAACTTTCAGCATACCCTCTTCAGCTGTCTCAACCATAATCTTCTTATTACCTACCACACCTCTCTTGTATTCTGTCATTACTTACTTGATTAACCCTCCTCATGACACACATTTTCCTCAAAATTTCATTTCCAAAACATTCACCCTTTTCCTTGCATTGTCATCCATAGCCCATGCCTCACATCCATACAGTATCATTAGCACTGCTGTGCCTTCAGACATACACCTTTTTGTGTTCCCAGGTAGTGGCCTCTCTTTCTACACATTCCTTAGTGCTAGAACTTTCACTCCCTCACCCACCATACTCATCTTCACTTTCATGGATCTGTTCACTACCAAGTCAATGTCCATGTATGATGCATTGTAACATAATAACCTTGCTTTTATTCACATATATTCTCAACATTCTTCTTTTACATGCTCTCCCGAACTTAGACACTGACCTTTGTTGTTTATCACATGAATCAGCCTCCAGTGCTGTTTCACTAGCAAAAACAGTTGAATTACTTCCCAGGTCCCCATCACCCCCATACAGATTGCATACCTTTCTCCCCCATCTCCAAGACCCTTGCAATTACCTCCCTCACCACCCCATCTATAAACAAATTAAACAGCTGTGGCGATGTTACACACCGCTATTAAACAGCCATGGCGACGTTACACATCGCTACCACAGATCCACCAGCACCTGCACCTGATAATTGTAATAATTATTTTCATTATGTCTTCCACAGACAAAGAGCACAACTTATTGATGGAAAAAAGATTGCTGGTGAGATATATGAAGAACTTACAGCAGAAGTAAAACATATAGTAAGCTGTGGACAACGAGCTCCACATTTAGTGCTTGTTCGTGTTGGAGGAGATCCTGCTTCTGGCAGTTATGTTCGAAATAAGACAAAAGCTGCTGATAAAATTGGTGAGTTTCAAGCATGAAGGGTTTTGATAAGTTAGAATGAATAGTCGTTAAGGAGATGCATTGAAATTGAGAATATATAATAATGTTTAATGAATAATGCTAGACCTCCCAGAAAAGACTGGTGTAAATGAATATATTTACATAGTGGAAGGGAAGCTCTGTTCCCAGACATTGCCAGAGTCCCCCTTTTGACAAAAAATCTGTACCTAATTTTCAAGCTTACACCAATAACAGTTTGAAATGAAATATTCAGGTTTAGCAAAAAGTCACTGTGCACGTATACTGCATACGATAAAACCTCCTCACAAGATAACATCAATGCATGAATTAAAAGAAAGGGACGTTGTCAAGTGATAGTCTACAGACTTTATTACTGTCAATGGAGAGGATGTTCTAGACGTCATGTTCTTTATCGATGCGATGTGGTTTCATTTATTCGTTCATGTCAACAGCCAAAAGAGCTGACATGTTTGGTTTGTGATTAATCTACATGAGATCATCTCTTTTTTCTGTGGCCACCCCCTTGATGGGAGTTCCCTGAGGGAATGGTCATCACAGATATAGATTGATAGATAACTGATTTTTTTCATTTCTATATTGAAACCAGTTTATGGGAATTATTGCCTAATGTTTCTTGCATATAAATTCTTCATGGTATTTCTGAGGAAAGTTTGAAAAGTTTCATTTTCAGTTTGTATGTAAGTGTTATTTCTGCTTTCCTTGTTACCACATTGTATGAGTGCATTGTGCAATGATACTATTTTTTATATTTAGTTTGATAAACTATTTGCTTTGCACAGGGAGGGATTTTACACTTATAGGACCCCATATCTTGAACATTCTCCCTTGTCATAACTAGTTGAGATTATGTATGCTCTTTGCATTTACTTTGTCCTCCGTCACGTAATTCCATTTACCCTTCACTCTAACTCTATAAGAGTATTTCCTCACATAACATGTTTCTTGTTTAATTTTATGTTATTCCTGGTTGCTCTATCCTTGCATCTCTCAAAGATCTTTTACTGTCCATGTCACTGATATGTTTTGAAAACTCAAAGATTGTTGTTGTGTCACCCCTTACTCTTCCTTTGTCCAAAATGGGCAGTTTTAAAGCCTTTCGTGATGAATAACTTTAATTTAAACCATGAATTCAGTTCTATGGCAGTTGTATTTATAGGTCCAAGTATTTTCTTTCTTTCTTTCAAACTATTCGCCATTTTCCGCATTAGCGAGGTAGCGTTAAGAACAGAGGACTGGGCCTTTGAAGGAATAACCTCACCTGGCCCCCTTCTCTGTTCCTTCTTTTGGAAAATTAAAAAAAAAAAAAAAAAAAAAACAAGAGGGGAGGATTTCCAGCCCCCTGCTCCCTCCCCTTTTAGTCGCCTTCTACGACATGCAGGGAATACGTGGAAAGTATTCTTTCTCCCCTATCCCCAGGGATAAGGTCCAAGTATTACATTATCTTTAATGATATAAGGATTTTTTTTCAGGCATTCAGAGCACTGTGCACCACTTACCTGGGGACACCAGCCAATCTACGATCCTCAGTCTAGTGAATCAGCTCAATATTGATCCAGATGTTGATGGTATTCTGGTGCAGGTAAAAGATCTCTTGTTAGAATAGCCCCTTCAGGCAGGGGCTTGGTTCTGTTGATAGCAGAATGTGTTTGTGTGCCAAGATACTAAGGTTAGCCTTTAAGGGTGTATGTCACACTACGAGTGCATATTTGTATTTCTTTATTATCAGCAAAAAAATTTAGACAAGCTAATTGCATTTTGATCCACACATTCCTCACTGTGCCCAGGACCTTTGACCCCTCACCACCCATAAGGATTTCTTCAGCTCCCATGGTGCCATTTACTGCCAATATCCACTCTTAGGTATCTAAAACACCACTTCCTCCAAGTTCTCCCCATTCAAACAAGTAATCTGTTTCTCTTCAATACTAAACCTAATACCCTTGCGTATATTAATATTTGTTCTCAGCTTACTCCTTTCAATACTCATCCAAACTCAGACACAGCTTTTGCAGAGGCTCTTTCAAATTTGCCACCAGTGCTATGTCATCAATATACAATACCTGATTCACCTCTCATGCCCAGGTACCCTCAATAGTTTGCATACATGTTCCTGTCTCCAAGTCATTTTGCATTAACCTTCCTCACCATCCCCATCTTCACATCCTCTACCATCCTTCAAACTAGATTATTCCTTTGCAGTCTGATGCTGTGTGCATGTCACCACCGTCTCGAACACCATATGTATTTCCAGGTAAACTCATAAAACCTATATATTTGTAATTCAAATACTCACCTTTGTACACCTTGCCTTTATACAATGGAGCTATACATACATTCCACAAATCCGCAGGAACCTCATTGTAATCCAGACATACAGTACATTGAAAACCCTAACTAACCAATTTACAATGCAGTCACCCCCTGGGGATGAAATGTAATGTGTGAATGGCAGTTAAGTAAGTAAGAGGTCTGTTTACCACCACTAGCAAGGTATATGCTAGAATTATAACTACTGTGTGAAGGTATTGAACCTTTTATAGGCAAGGAACAAGGAAAATTTAGTTGGAGAAGAGGCTTTTGAGACTGGAGTTTAGCACTAGAGATGTGGAGAAGCTTTTTAAGAAGAATGTGTATGAACTGTTTTTGAATACAGATTAGGTGTATGAAAAATTGTACATTTTGGGTTAAGAATTTTCTAGATGGAATTGTGTTTGAATATGTAAAGATCAAAGAAGGCAGGAGTGCATTAAGATAATTTAGGAAATGCTTCAAGTCAGATTAATATCACTATGCTCATTTTGTGCTTTTATGGCTAGCACGTGACGAGATGAGAGTGAGTTTGGGGTATTGTAAGTTACAGTTGATTTCTTGCATTGCAGACCAGAACATTTTGAGGTTCTTGTTGCTTATAAAGGATGATACTTTGTCAAATGAATTAGAAGAGAGTTGAACAGAAGATCCAGAAGCTTGTTTGCTTTAGATATGATGCAGATATTGAAGTTAAATGCAAGGAAGAACAATGTTATCGTATTTGAAAGAAAGTATGGTCATAGTCAAAGGGAAATAGATTCTTTAATTGGGAAGACTGGAAGCCACAAAGGTAAAATGAAATGATATATTCAAGGAAATACAGCATGGATCTGTAGGTTGTATAACTAGTGCCAGATTAGTGGCGCCTGAGCATGTTTTTCTGGTTGTGGTATTATATAGGTAAAATTTACCTTTTGTTCCAGCTTCCACTTCCTGACCACATGGAGGAGAAGTTGATCTGCAACTCTGTCATTCCAGAGAAGGATGTTGATGGATTCCATATAATCAACATTGGAAGGTGAGCTCTGCTTAGTGAAGCTTTATCAGTAGACAAGAATTTTCTTTAAACTGTCAGTCTTCTGCCCTCATTAGGGACTGTTAGAGTTCTTCTTTTAATGATTCTGGTTCAGAAGAACAGCTGTTGAATGAATCTTGTAGACTTCGACGGAATAGCGTTATCATAATCTTCTGTAGTAGATGCCCACATGTGCTGTCACATTTTTTCTGTTCTTCAAATATTATTCACTTAGTTTTTCAAAAATAGTAGCCTGTGGAGTTTAATGAGAGCTATATAGAATTTACAGATACGCATTGATGGTAACCATTGTTCCCCAAGAACAGTTGCCTCTCACTGACCTCTGGTTGTTTGAATTGGCTCTGTTTATTATCCTTGAGGGAAACAATAAATAGGAAATATCTTGATGTACTAAAGGTTTTGTATGTAGCATTTATAGATCTGGAGAAGGCATATGATAGAGTTGATAGAGATGCTCTGTGGAAGGTATTAAGAATATATGGTGTGGGAGGCAAGTTGTTAGAATTAGTGAAAAGTTTTTATCAAGGATGTAAGGCATGTGTACATGTAGGAAGAGAGGAAAGTGATTGGTTCTCAGTGAATGTAGGTCTGCGGCAGGAGTGTATGATGTCTCCATGGTTGTTTAATTTGTTTATGGATGGGGTTGTTAGGGAGGTGAATGCAAGAGTTTTGGAAAGAGGGGCAAGTATGCAGTCTGTTGTGGATGAGAGGGCTTGGGAAGTGAGTCAGTTGTTGTTCGCTGATGATACAGCGCTGGTGGCTGATTCATGTGAGAAACTGCAGAAGCTGGTGACTGAGTTTGGTAAAGTGTGTGAAAGAAGAAAGTTGAGAGTAAATGTGAATAAGAGCAAGGTTATTAGGTACAGTAGGGTTGAGGGTCAAGTCAATTGGGAGGTAAGTTTGAATGGAGAAAAACTGAAGGAAGTGAAGGGTTTTTGATATCTGGGAGTGGATTTGGCAGCGGATGGAACCATGGAAGTGGAAGTGAATCATAGTGTGGGGGAGGGGGCGAAAATTCTGGGAGCCTTGAAGAATGTGGGGAAGTCGAGAACATTATCTCGGAAAGCAAAAATGGGTATGTTTGAAGGAATAGTGGTTCCAACAATGTTGTATGGTTCCAAGGCGTGGTCTATGGATAGAGTTGTTTGGAGGAGGGTGGATGTGCTGGAAATGATATGTTTGAGGACAATATGTGGTGTGAGGTGGTTTGATCGAGTAAGTAATAATAAGGTAAGAGAGATGTGTGGAAATAAAGAGTGTGGTTGAGAGAGCAGAAGAGGGTGTTTTGGAATGGTTTGGGCACATGGAGAGAATGAGTGAGGAAAGATTGACAAAGAGGATATATGTGTCAGAGGTGGAGGGATCGAGGAGAAGTGGGAGACCAAATTGGAGGTGGAAAGATGGAGTGAAAAAGATTTTGAGTAATCGGGGCCTGAACATGCAGGAGGGTGAAAGGCGTGCAAGGAATAGAGTGAATTGGAATGATGTGGTATACTGGGGTCGACGTGCTGTCAATGGATTGAACCAGGACATGTGAAGCGTCTGGGGTAAACCATGGAAAGTTGTGTGGGGCCTGGATGTGGAAAGGGAACTGTGGTTTCGCTGCATTATTACATGACAGCGAGAGACTGAGTGTGAACGAATGTGGCCTTTGTTGTCTTTTCCTAGTGCTACCTTCCACACATGAGGGAGGAGGGGGTTGCTATTTCACGTGTGGCGAGGTGGCGATGAGAATGAATAAAGGCAGACAGTGTGAATTATGTACATGTGTATATATGTATATGTCTGTGTGTGTATATATATGTATACATTGAGATGTATAGGTATGTATATTTGTGTGTGTGGACGTGTATGTATATACATGTGTATGTGGGTGGGTTGGGCCATTTTTTCGTCTGTTTTCTTGCGCTACCTCACAAATGTGGGAGACAGCGACAAAGCAAAATAAAATATGAATAAATAAAATACTAAAGGTTCTCGTAAAATTGAAACAACAATTGGTAAAGAATAGACTGCTCATTTTGTCCATCCTTGGCTGTTCCTAAGCTGATTGCTTCAATCATAAAACATTTTTTAAGTCAAACTTAAATTCAAGATATAGGTGAGATATATACAATGATTATTTTTTTCATACTTGATTGCGTTTTCCCACATTAGTGTGGTAGCTCCTGGAACAGAAGAAGAAAGGCCACACCTGCTCATATCCATTCTTTAGCTGTCATGTGTAATGCACTGAAACCATAGCTCCCTATTCATAACCAGGCTCCTAAACCTTTCTGTGGTTTACCACAGATGCATCACATTCCCTGGTTCAGTCCATTGACAGCATCGATTCCAGTATACCACATCATTACAGTTCGCTCTATCCCAGGCACACCTTTCAACCTACTGCATGTTCAAGCCCCAGTTGTTTAAAATCTTTTTTACTCAATCCTTCCCTCTCCAATTTGGTGTTCTCATTCTCCTTGTTCCCACCTCTTTTGCCACAAATTTCTTCTTTGTCACCTTTTCCTCATTCACTCTCTCCATGTGTTCAGACCATTTCAACACATTCTCTTCTGCTGTCTCAACCACACTCTTTTTATTACTACACACATCTTTTATCCTTTCATTACTTACTCAGTGAAACCACCTCACACCACATATTGTCCTCAAACGTTTCATTTCCAACACATCCACCCTCTTCTGCACAGCCTTATCTGTAGCCCATGCCTCGCATCCAGGTAATGTTATTGGAACCACTGTTCCTTCAAACATACTCATTTTTCCCCTCCCAGATAACTTTCTGTCTTTCCACACATTCTTCAGCACTCCCAGAACCTTCATCCCATCCCCACCCGGTGACTCACTTCTTTGGTTCCATTTGTCGCCACGTCCACTCCCAAATATCTAAAATGCTTCACTTCCTCCAATTTTCCTCACTTCAGATTCACACCCCAACTAACCTGTCCCTTAACCCTGCTAAACCAAATAACCATGCTTTTATTCACATTCACTTTCAATTATCTCCTTTCACATACTCTTCTAAACATCGTCACCAGCTTCTGCAGTTTCTCACTCAAATCTGCCACCAGTGCTGTTTCTTCAGCAAACAACAAGTGATTCACTTCCCAGGCCCTCTTATCCCCCACAAACTACATGCTCACCCCTCTCTCCAAGAATCTTATGTTTACCTCCTCACCACCCCATCCATAAAGAAATTGAACAGCCCCTGCTGCAGACCAGCTTTCACTTGGAACCATTTGCTCTCATCTCTTCCTTCTCATACATAGGCCTTACTCCTTCATAAAAACTAATTGCTTCTAGTAGCTTCCCTTCTACACCATACATTCTTAAGACCTTCCACAAAGCATCTCTATCAATCTTATAATATGTCTTCTCCAGGTCCATAAATATCACATGTTTTTCCAATTATTTCTCACACATATTCTTTAAAGCAAACACCTGATCCACACATCCTCTACCACTTCTGAAACCATAATGTTCCTTTCCTATCTGATACTCTGTACATGTCTTCACCCTCTCAATCAATGCTCTCCCTACAACTTACCAGACGTACTTAACAAACTCATACCTCTGTAGTTTGAACCCACCTTTATCCTCCGTGATCCATACATACATTGAAAGTCCTAACCAACCAATCAACAACACAGTCACCCCGTTTCTTGATAAATTCAACTACAGTACTATCCAAGCCAGCTGCCTTTGCCACATTTCATTGTATGTAAGGCTTTCACCACCACCTCTGTCTTTACACCATCTTCACACTTCTTCAGTATATGTTATCATTTCCCCTTTTGCCCCCATTTTCTGATGTTCCCATTTGTTCTCTTTTCTTTTGCACTTTATTTACCTCCTTCCAAAACATCTTATTCTCCTTAAAGCTGATTGATACTTGCTCACCTCAATTCTCATTTACCCTCTTTTTCAACCCCTACAACTTCACTTGACCCCCTTCTGCTTTCTCTTATAAATCTCCCGATTATTTACACTTCTTCCCTGTAATACTGCCAAAATACACCTCTCTTTTCTTTTCCACTGGTAACTCTACTTCTTCATCCCACCATTCACTACCTTTTCTAGTCTGCCTCCCTCCCACCTTTCACATGCTACATGCATCTCTTGCACATGCCATCACTGCATCCATAAAAACTTACCATTCTTCACTCACACCTTTGCTTCATGTACACTCACCTTTTGCCATTCTACACTCAAATCTGTCTTAGTATTTCTTCATACAGATCTCTTTTCCAATTATTATGATTATGTTGTTTAATTTTTTCATACAAAAATTTTTGAGGAACACAATATTTTGATTCCTGTTGTTAAAACTATTGGACCTGTTCACAGCAAACCGAGACCATTCTTCTGCATTATATACAGCTCAGAACATCCTCCCCTAAGTGTGCGAGCAAATCAAAACCCAAGAAAACAGACACAATAGTCATATGGTTGATATCCTTATTCAGTTCCTGTCCCCACACACACACATGCACACAGGCTTCCAAGTTGGCCTAATACATGGTTGATGAAGTTCATCCAAAGCATATGTAAAAGACACTGTAAAAGAAGGCCATGATATGACTGCAATCTTGCAGATAACAAGCTACGTGACTATATGAAAGTAACCTGGGGTTTGATATTGTACCAAGCCTGTTACTAAAACATGATGAAAAGTGTCAAGCAGACAAACTGTCTATTGATGTATATGAAAATTGCATTTACGTACATGGATAAGATTTTCTCTAAACTATTTACAAATTATATCAGACTTGAATTAGAGTATGCCTCTCAAACATAGTCACCCCATTTGAAGAAACATAAAGAGTTAATAGTTAATGGTCAGAGAAGGACAGCAAAGATTGTTTCTGAAATAAGAGAGCTGGTTTTCAAGGAAAAGATAAAGGGTAGGAAGTTAACACCCCCATGGAAAAGAGGAATAATGGGGGACTTGATCACACCCTTCAAGTTCCTTTACTACATTTGGCAGTGTAGGCAGGGAATAGGTCTTTGAGTGATGCATAGAAAGAGTAACCAGAGTTGTAGCAAGAAATTTAGAAATTTTTTACAAAAGATGTTAAGAAGTATTGTATAGTATCAGAGTTGTACATGAATGAAATTAACCCAATAATGAAAGTGGTTGCATACAATATACAGAAGTTTAAAAAGTTTTATGATATTAAAGAGAGTTCAGGAGATGGGGCCCTACAAGCATAGAACTTTTTCCTTTTGCTTTGCAAGTGGTTAATTATGGGTAGATAATTACTCATATACAAGGGGGCAGAAGAAAGCAAATGTCTTACTTGTCATTAAGAAAGGAAATGGATTCGAGTTGCCAGTGGCTTGATGTAAGGCTTTGTTCTGTGACCATATCTCTTTGATCTTTGTAAATAACTTTTCAGAATGATTGGACTCATAGCTGAATATGTTTATGGATGATGCAATGATCATGAGGGATATAACAGGTGATGAGGATCGGTGAAAGAAGACTTCCATACAAATATTACTTTGATACAAACAAGTTGTAGGAATCTGTGTGTAAAAGGGACTTGACCTTGGTTGAACTGTAAAGGAGACAAACATGTATTGGCGAATATTAGAATTACATATAAGTACATGGTTAAGGAAATATTCAGCAGATTATTCACATCAAATTATTAGGCTAGAACTAGATTTTTCTTTGTAAGTCTGGTCACTGTTCATAAAAAGATAAAGACAGCTGAAAGTGTAGATTTAGAGCAAGGACAACTGGGATGGTACTTGCCCATGAATGCTCATGAATGTTGAAAACATGCTTAATGCACTTAAGCATTTCAACATTACTCTCTTCAGAAAGGTTTGTCACTTCTGAGTCCTTACAAGTTGATATATCCTAATTCCACTGTGATACAGTTGCTTCCAGACATTCATCATTCATGTAATAAAAATAAAAAGTTGAGGTTCTGTTGCCATTGGGTGCTCAGTACACAGTCTTTTCATTTGTGTTGCAATTGTTGGATCACACAGAGATAAAACTACCAAACTACCAAGTCAGATATTGTTTCAACTTCACCCTTACATATTTTAGAAGGAAACAGTGGTTGGTAGGCAGCCAATGACTGGGGAGGTATATTACCAGTACTACCTGCCTGGGCATTAGAAGGGTTAGTGACTTCTGCTTAGTGAGCCAGCTTTTTAGTCTTTGTCAAGTTGCACTCCTCTGACCCAGGTAACTGTCTCTTTTTGCTTCACTAACATGTGGACTACTGGCATTTTGTCTTCAAATATGCAATCTCTCCTTGTCATATGTAACACTTGACAACACTTAACTCACAGGGCTCATTCTTCTTAACTTTAGATTTTCCTGTGGTGAGCACTATGCTGTAGCCCTGTCTTTTGGCAATATGGGAGGAGCAGTAGATAGAAGTAGTAGGTAGGAACATGTAGTCAGGATTATTTGGTAGAATTAGTAGGTAGGAGCATTAGATAGTAGTAGTCATTAGGAACATCAGCTCGAAGCCTCTGCAAACACTGTGCTAGATTTGCCCTCTGCCAGTGGCTTGTTAAGGATGAGGCACTAAAGGCTAAGGAGCAACACCGGAGTCCTTTAGTCGTGGAGACTGTTGCTGTGGCCACCCCTTTAAGGAAGTTCCATTTGGAATAGGCATCAGAGATACAGATAGATAGAACAGGATGTTTTTATTTTCAAAGTATGGGCAAAGTATTAGTAACCAACTGATCATGCAAAGTGCTAAATTTAGAGATGCCTCCCTTATGTTTAGGAAACTTCCCTATTAAGGGTTTATGCACTTATTTTGAATTGTGTATAAACAAACACTGAGGAGCATTTTTTCTTCTGACCTTTTTTTTTTTGTTGCTTCTAATTTTCTTTGCATTTTTTTCTTTACAGAAGTAGGGTTTGGTATTTCTTGCACAGCCATTCAGGTCTAAGCTGATATTTGCCCTTGATAAGATGTCCCAGGACTTGTGGGCTAAACCTTCAGGCTCATGTTTTGTGCTATTTTTTTACACAGCTGCTCCCTTTCTATGGCTTTTAGGAAGCATACTAGATATACTGTATGCCTACTGGCCTTCCCCAATGCATGCTAAGTTTTATATGCATCACTGGTCTCAGATGTAGATGAGTCTGGTTCATTTTCAGTCAAGTTTGTCAAAGCTTTTCATTGTTACTTGTAGTTTTTTTTTTACCCTAGTGGCTGTGATTCACTTCACTCTAGACAATGCTGCTGCTTGAATCTTTGCATGACATGCTTTACATTCGCTCATTTTTCTCAATGAACTTCACCCTCCATCATTGCATATTATATCCTTTGTTTCCCTGTAAGTGTCATTAGCATCGTTCTTTTTTTTATTTCAGTCATCTGTATATATTGGCTAATTCAGAATCAGAGAACAAAAGAAATACAGATGTAATAATGAACAAATGGTATTACATAGAAATAAATAAAGAAGTAACAGGTTGAATGATTAATGCTAGAAAATGGTATGTAATACTTTGCACAAGTGAGCACTGTACAGGGAGCCCTTGGGGTTGCATTTCTGGAGATCTGACATTCTTGTGGAATGTCCTTGTATAAGTAATTGGAATCCATGTGATAAGGTGGTTATATTCCTGACCAAAAATTTATCCAACCTAATTTTCATATATGGATTATATATGAAACATCTAATCTTACCATCAGCACCACTCTCTGTCATAATGTAAATTAGACACAGAGTCAACAACTGTTTATATTTCATTGATAAATCAAATGACAATGATATTGAGAATGCTGGCAATGAGAGTGTGAGGTAAGTGGTGGTGCAATAGGATGGAGGTGTAGTGAATAGCTTGTCAAGTCTTCTAAAGTAGGTTTACCCATTTTGGTATGTGTTGTTTATAGTTGTTAATTTACTTGGCCAATATGTTAAGTCAGTTGGATCTCACTTAAATGGCACATTCAGAGCATGAAATTTTTTTTTTCCTTATGAGATGACCATCAGTGGCTAGAATACAATAAATTTAATGTTATTTTCTCATGATATCTTTATAAATGGCATAGTAATTGAAAAATCTAACAGCATGATCTGAATATTTCATTGCTCCAAGAAAAATCATCATGGAAATGAAAATTTTCCTCAAATCTGTTGCTGTTGGGAAGACTTAGTGTAGTTTTACAAATTTGTATCCAAATTCTCAAATGCCATTATCATGAAATGTTATTCTGTGAGCCGTCATTCTGCAGGGACCCCCATTACTAATCCTTCTGTGCACAAGTTGTACACTACAGTACAGATATAAGAAAAGAAATCACTAGCATGATAGAAATAAATTAATAAGAATCGGAATGAGTAGATAATGTGTGTGCAGAACTAGATGCTTATGTTTGTGAGGGTTGTTACACTTCAAGTGTAATAACCTTCATGCTATACATGTAAAAAGCCATTCAAGTATTTGTGGGGTATCAGAGGACCAGAGGAAACATTCTAGGATCATATTAGTATAGTAGAAGAATGGTGCTAGTTGTGATAATGTAAAGTTATTTTGATTTTCTTTATGTGACAAGTTCTGTACAGGTGAAACACAAAATAGTGAGGGTCATGTCTTTGTAAATACACAAATGTCAGCTACTTTTCAAAGCAAAATTTTGCAAGATAAATGTGTTGATGAAGTTTTCAATCAAGGGAGATGCTTACTAGTCTGAACCAAGGTTATTGATACTGTCATTATTAATATGGGAAATGATATTGTTAGAATGACCAATTTTTCATGATTCTTTTTCTTCTTTATGAATTGGTATAAGCATTTTGATCATAATTTTCTGTGTAGACATGTTAGATACCTTCTTTTCAGTCATGAAATTTAAGGTTTTAACTTTTAAATCAAATGAATGATAAAGTTTTAGAGAATTTCAGTTTTTGTCCTTCATGCTGTCATTTTCATGGAATGACCTGGATTTTTGAAATTCTGTTTAGAATTCATTGAAAAAGAAAACTTTTGGGACCTCTAGGTCTCACTCAAGGTTTTAGGAATTAAACTGTTTTGGTATGCACGTAGGATTGATTCCATTTTTTTTTTTACCTTTATTCCACACCTAAGCAAGAGTTGTAGAAGTTCTTGTTGTTGTTTAGACAAGGAACTTTTCTAGCTGTTCATCCTTGTTTTTTTTTTCTTTCTTTTTACCCTAGGCTTTGAGAAAGTTAAGCACATAAGCTTTGAAAACCCTTATGTTGCCTTCTTAAAGACTACATTTGAATTTTTTTTTGTCTTCTATCCAACTTATTGCTCAGAGGATACCTTGAGATCTTCAGAGATTAGCAGGGGTACTCCCTGTACAGGTTTGCTCTGGCAGTTTGAAACCTCTCTGTGAAGGAAATTTATTTTGAATTAAAGACTTGTTTTGTAGGTTCACCCTGGTCTCATTGTTACTACCATGGTAACCCTTCTGAGAGAGCTTCTCTTGGAGGATTTTTCAAAGGCTTTGAAATTCCTCAACACTTTTTCAACTAATGGTATAGATGCCAAGGGTCAGTTTTATGGGTGTTAGGCTTACCTCCTTCTAGGCAAAGGTTAGGTAAGGTGCCACTAGATAATCTTTGGCTATGTTTGCAATCATGTTCTTTTTTTTGGCAAAGACATTTTTCTCTAACCCACCACTTCCATGCTTTTATGTCATAGAAGGCACAGGATGGACTGACCCTAGAGAGGAAAGTGAGTTTTGAAGAATGAAAAATGTTTCTCTCCAGGGCAGTGTCCCATAAGCACAGTTTATAGTTGTTATTATCTGCTTTACCCTCCCCTTTCTTTCCTAAAACATTTTACTGATGGTATTCACCATAAGGGTAACATCCCTCTGAGAATGATTAAGTGAGCAACCAGGGGATGATGACATTGTCTCCAGATGCTGACTGCTGATTGGTGATGTTCCAGTGTCTGATTGTTGTTATGCTTGCTCCACTGTTTGGATGGTTTGTGATGAGGGAGAAGCATAAATTTCACCAGAAAAAGAGGGAGTTCAAGGCCCCTAACCCCCAGAGATCCTTGGGGATTCTTTTACAGCTTGCAGGACACTGCTCATGAGAGAAACAGTTTATTATTTTTCAGAACTCTTTTTGTGGGTCTGTCTCTTTTGCATTATTAGAATTTTATTTATTTGAATGTTTTTATTTAGTTTTATTTGATTATTGTTGTTCAGTTTTTTTTTATTATTATTTTTTCCTCGTGTGAAATATATAGGGATGTAATAATGGCTTGAGTTGACCCTGCTTAACAGGCAACTTTGTGTCCTGTAATTACCAGTACATTAAGTTTTTCATGTTGTGCTTACTTGTTGATTTCAAGGTTTGTAATTCAAGATGTGTAAACCAGCCTCAGGAAGTTTGCCCAGTTTTTAGATTGTACCTGGTACTAGTTTTTGCGAATCTAAGGCAGTCACATGTGATGATAACCACATTACTTGCAATTATGCTGCAGGCTGAGATTCTGATATGATTAATTTGTACCTTCTGCTACGCTACATGTATGAGAATTTGATTCGCAGAAATTGAAAAATTTGCATCTCTCTTTTCCAGACAGTGCTAGTTTAAGATGGTAATAGATGCACTGCATCACTAGCTATAAACAATGGACCCTTTCGTTTTTACTCACATGTAACCACTGTGTGTTTTCATGATAATTTTACCATACTGGGTTTTTATTGTAAAGGTTGATGGGTTTTTATTGTAAAGGTTGATGATTCCCAACTGGGATCTCCTGAATCTCCTGCAGCCACCTGATCGGGCTTACTCTTTCACAGAAAGGTAAAAGCCAACCATCTTGAATTACAGGTGGAAGAAGTACAGTGCCTAGAAGCAAAATTCTGAAAGTGAAGTGGCAACCTTCAAGAGTAAAGACTGAACATGATTCCCTCTAGATAGCCTGAGGCGAGTTGCTGGTTCTTACACCAGTAGGAACGCTAGTCTCAATGACCAGATGTACGGTCATTTCACCTTTAGAGTCTCATATGCTTGTATCTACAATAAACCTTAGCCATGTATCACCTTTGAAAATATAAAGGGGAGGATGATGTTTTTTGTGGACACTGCAGTTGTATATCTGGCAACGTCTTCATGTTGTCTACAGACATAACTCAGACAGGAGTGGCTTTACGTGATATCTAGTATTGCATAATATTTTCCGGAAAATGTATCATCCTAGCAGTTATAAATTTTATCCTGCCAAGGAAGCAGATGAATTACTTGCAACTGTTTATGGGGTTTAGTCATCATGTATCTGACAACTTACACAGCATTCCTACAGACAAATATGACTTCTTTATTGTAGTTTGAATAAGGACATGTTTCACTTAACCCTTTTTTTCCATAATAGCTGGCTAGTGGTCATTTTTCTTTTGATTTTGTTGATCAGCCACTGGTGCCAGTGGGAGAGCTTGATCCATTTGTTTTTATTTGAATCATCATACTCACTTTTTTCATACTTACCCAGATGATGCAACCTCCCATGGACAAGCATATTATATTTGTATTTCTGTTGATCCTTGTCATATAGTAAAAGTAGCATATAGTATGCTCCCCTGTTATTTGCTAACTTTCTAATTTTATGCCCAATTTCTGTAATAATATCTCTCATAGATATCACCTTCATTCTGGTTAAGGCACCACACCTATAACACCCCCAACCAGCTGTCAATTTGTAAGCCAGTTCAAGATTCTGTATGGGTGTCCATGTCTGGTTACATGGCCCTAACTACAGACCTAATGAGGCAATCAGGGATTAATAATTTTTCTTTTTATGCCCATTAACACAGTATATTTTAGTGCATACAGCTACACTCTCTGTCCCCTTGTATCCTCAATATGTGTTCATTATGTCACAATATATAATGTCTTACTAAAAGAGCGCTTTATATTTCATATTGGATTTGAAATTGATTAATCAGGTAAAACTTATTGCAGTTTACTACTTAACCCCACAAGGAAAAGAGCTACTCCTTTGCACAGACTCAGCAGTCATCTCTGGCTGCATCATTAGAAACACCTTCAATCCCAAAACAGTTCATTAAGTCAATCTATTCCATTTTTATCTTTCATCTTTCTCCTCCCTTCATGTACTCCATCATAATGTATTTGACCTTTCTTCTGTACGTATTACCTTTCTACTTTAGCAAGGCTCCTTCCTAACCCATTTCTTATATCTTACATTCTTCTTTTACTAAACCACCTTTATTGGTTTTCATAAGTTTGCTTCTTTGATGACTTCCTTTTGCCACCTATTTCTTACACTTTTATTCTTAACCAACAGCTGTTTTCTTACCATTACATGTTATTAATATCTGCTGCTCTTGTGTATTGCTTATCTTTACCTCCAAAGATTAAGGGTTCTCATCTTTACATAAGAGTTTAAACAGGTATTTTTGTAGGTATTAACCGAATCTTGAATTCACTGTGCTCAAGTTCATGTTATTCACCATGGTTTTCAAAACAACCCAGTTTTTTTCGTTCCATCACCCTGCTGTCAACATGTACAAAGAGGTAACATCATTTTGGATTTCTTGTGTCATTAGCATCCCTCAGCCATCCCCATTTAGACTGATGTTACAGTGAGACTGCCCATTTCTTTTGGGTACAAAAACCCTCTCTCTCCCATCATACATCATAGGAACACTGCACCATTTTAAAAAAGTCAGCAAACAGAGTAATGTTATGACAACCCAGCAGTAGTAATAGCTTTTGTTCTATGTCATCATGGTCTAGTCATACTGGATAATCGTCCTTGGTGACTTTACATTTTACACTTACATGTTTTTTGTGTTATGTTTTTTCACCCCAGTTTGTATTATGACAAGCTCTGTCTCCTGTCTAAAAGCTCTTTACAGCATTTGTTAGTATTCCATGCTTACCATAAAGAGTTTGAAATACCCAGACTCTTTCTCTGTTTCCTTCATCATGTGCTTTTCAAGGATAATTAATGTTGCATAACTTTTTCTTAGAGATTTCTCCAAAGCCTGCTTAACCTGATATGCAGATATTCTGTAGAATATTTCCATTTTTGTACTGTAGCCACTTATACTGCAAATAAAGACCATTAAGTTTCAAAACTCCTTATGCACTGTTTTAAAAGGTTTTGGTGTAGAAGGTGGCTTTTTTGGATTTAGAGTGGTAAGTAGTTATGACAGGTTGTCTTTATGGAACTGGAAATTTGAAAATTTCATATTATTATTGCAGGTTTTGTCTAGATATGCGCAGTATGGCACCATGTACCTCTCTTGGGGTCATGGAACTCATAAAGCGGTATGGTGAGTCAGATGTGGTAATGTGCATGCATTTTGCGTTTCTTTAGTGTATGCATATACCCTTGCATATCCATTTCATTTATGTGTTTTTGTTTGTTTCAATTGTAAGTCAGCAAAGTTAAACAAGTGCTGTATTTTTTTTGTCATAGTCTTTAATCTTCCCGTATTATTACTTGTTTGTAGTGTGTCAGTTTAACCTTTTTTATGAGGATGTGTGATGGTAATGTATATGTGTGGCACTGAAATAACTCACTTAAAATCACTGATAAGTAAAGCAGAAATAGTTAAGATAAGCAGTTACAGCCAGGAAAATTTCATCTTGAAGGTTAGTGTTTAACACTGAATTGGAAATCTTGTCTGTGAAAGATAACATATGGTATCTGTAAGATTCTTGGTTCTGTAAAGGAATTTTGGTATGTGTACATTTTTCAAAGAGGTGAATGTTTTACTCCCTGAGGACCTTCCTTTTCATTTGTTGATCAGCTTTAAATGTTTAGCTACCTAGAAATTTGTATGTGTGGACACTGGTCATGATGCATAATTTTTAGGAGTGTGCATGTTAGCACACATTTTTTTTTCATCTACAGGTTTTGTGTACATATTTTTTATCAAATTGTGTAGATAGTGCCCTGCATTCACAGCCATATGGACTTGACCTAAAGTCTCAGGTTAAATAGGGTTTGTGAGTTGTTATTTGTGATCTCAGAGTTTTTTTTTACTTTCGTTTTAAGGCTTCTTATTGAGTTTTTCCTTCTAGCTTTAAAGGATGCTATCCCATATATGAAGAGATTGTGTGTTAGCTTTGTAACCTTTATTGTGGATCATAATGAAATTGACAAAGGTCATTTGTTCTTGTTGTTTGTGCAAGCAATCACAAATATACTTCATATGGTTTCCATAGGATCAGAATGTACACACTCAGGTTTATTCACAAAAAAAAAAGTTGCTGCCATGTCTCTGGCGGATCATGCCAAGTTTGAGAAAGTCCTAATCATTCCTTATACTCCAAGCATGATTCTTGAGTGATCAGTGACTTCAAGGGAAATCTTATCTGATGTATGCATGTGATAGGATTGAAATGTTGGCGTGTTGCATGCTATACTGCATTAGGCATTATTTCTGAAGATTCCACATCTTGGTCTTCTTGGACGAAGATATCCACTTTGACCAAGCCCTAAGTGTTATAGGTGTAATTAGCTAATGACCTATGATTAGGGTTTATAAATTTTGCTGCATATTGTCTCATAGAGTTGTAATGGCGACTAGAATTATTTTGATGGATCAAATAGTTCTAGAGATATGGTTCAGTCAAAGTCAGTGGACATAGGTAAAAAGGTGCTCTCTGATTCATGTTGTTGTGATGTCTGTACTCAATACTTTTATGGAACTTATAATGTGAATACTGATATTTGAACTAATTTGTTTATAATATCCTTACTGTGGAATATGTCGGTTTGCACATGAAACACACTTGCCATCTCTTAGCATCCATCTTTGTCATTATCTGTTGTCATCTGTCAGCCATCTGTTAAATTCTCATGTTTAGATATTTCCCTCTGAAGCTACTGGACCAGTTTTAACCAAGCTTGGCAGGTATGTTCCTTGTGTGGTTTCTCTTTCAAAATTGTCTGATCACTCTGATCGCCATCCTAGATGGCTACTATTACTGAACATAACTTGTCACTTTTTAGTCTTCAGTTTTCAATCAACTGAGCCAATTTGAAACAGGCTTGGTAAGGTTGACCTGAAGGTGAGGCCTTTTTGGTTTGTGTCTGGTGATCCCAGCAACCACCTAAGGTGGCCTCTGTTATTAAAGATAAGAAACAATTCAAATAGCCATAACTTTGTTGGAATTTGCTCAAATTTCAGATGTAGCTAAAGAATTAATGATTTCAGATGAGTTTTATTTTGTCAGGACTCTCATAAAAACCTTCCCTGAAATCAGTGGGCCAATTAGAAATAAATCTTTGCGATGTATCTTTTCATAATTGTGTGTGGCCATCATGATCACCATCCAAGATGGCCAGGTTACTGAAAATAATCTGTCCACTAGCATGTCACATTTTAGTCTTCTGCTCTGCAACTACTTTGCCAGTTTGAAACAAACTTGATAAGAATGGTCTATAGATGAGCCCTTTTCAAATATGTGTCTATCGATGCAAACATCTGTTCAGGGTGCCTTCTGTTACTGAAAATAGAAACCTCAGATAGCCAAAACATTATGTAGGAGCATTATGTAAAAATACATCAGGTAGGCGTTTTAGGAGAGAGCATTAGGTAGAAATGATATATTGGAACATTAGGTAGAATTGGGTTGGAACTTTAGTAGCTTGGAGCCTCTGGAAACAATGCACTAGAGTTGCCTTCTGCCAGTGGCCTGTTGAGAGTGAGGCACTAATGGCTAAGGAGCAGCACTGAAGTTCACCAGTTATGGAGACTCTTTTGTCATGGCCACCCCTTTAAGGGAGTTCCTTAAGGGAACATGCATCAGAGATATAGATAGATAGAAAGAAAGCCATAGCTTTAGCTCAGATTGCAATTATAACTAAAGAATTATGATTGCACGTGAGTCCTGTTTTGGTCAGAGATTCATATAAAAACCTCTGAAACAACTGGGCCAATCTAAACATATACTCCGCATGGTTGGGCCATGGGTAGTCCCTTTCCAAATCTGTGTCTGGCTACCATGACCACCATTCAAGATGGCTGCTGTTTCTAAAGATAGACTTTGTCTGAATAGCCATTATTTTTTGTTTTGCACAGATATACCTTAAAGTTGACTGTAGTAAAGTTAGTAGAGTTGTTTAACATTCATATCTTGTTTTTCTGTGAAATATACTGCATAGTTTTGACATGATTATGCAGATTGGTCATGTTTTAATATAGAATTCAACTAATTTGGCAGATCTAAAGTTGAGTCAGTGATGCAGGCTTATGTGAATCTTGATTTAGCTCATCTGGCCTATGGGCAAGTAAATCACCCTTTTGTCCTCATTTGGTATCTATCATGTGTAAGAGTCTGTCACATTTCAATTTTCTGAAATTTCTGGACCAGTTTTAAGCAGACTTGGTATGGGTGGTCTTGAGGTGATCATGGTCACCCTTTCAAATTTGTCTATTGACCCTGACCACTAACCAAGATAGCAAATGAAAACAGTCTGTCCATATATATATGTATATATATATATGTATATATATATATATATACGTTGCACATTTCAAGCATCTTCTCTAAACCTATCTGACTGTAACAAGCCAAACTTGGCAAGGATGGCCTTTGGGTTGCCCCTCTTCTGGATTTTGTCCAGGGACTCTTAACCACCATCCAAGATGACTGTAGCTACTGAAAATATTGATGGTCCTTGGGTGGTACCTTTTTCATCACTGTACTTGGTTATCCTGATCAATATCCAAGAATTGCTGAAAATAATCTGTTCATCAGCTTTTCACATTTCAGTCATCTCTAAAACATCATGACCATATTGAACTAAACATGGGAATCATGGTCCTTGGCTGGTATCTCATAGAAATTGTGTAATGGCCCTGATGTCATCCATCATCCATCTATCTTTTCACATTTCAGTCTTCTCTGAAAATAGTGGGCTAGTTTAAACCAAATTTGACAGGGATGGTATAAGATAGTCCCTCTTCAAAATTATGTGTGATGATCCTAACCATCATTCAAGATGGCTGCTGTAACTGAAAATAGTGCCATATTGATACTTTATGAAACTACTGGCTCATTTTGAACGAGATTTAACAAGAATAGTCCTTGGTTGATCTCTTTTCAAAATTATGTGTGATGACCTTGATGGCATCAGTGCTCATCCATTGCTTGTCCTTTAATTTTCACATTTAAATCTGCTCTGATATGACAGGGCCTGTTTGAACTATGTGTGGCAAGGATGGTCTTTGGACGTTTTTTTTCAGAACTGTGTTTCAATGATCCCGGTCACCTTCCAAGATGGCTTCTGTTATTAAAAGTACTCTGCCTTATACCTTTTCATATTTTCATCTTCATTTCTGAAACTAAAAGACCAGTTTGAACCATACTCATCAGCATGAGTTCTTAGATGGTACCTTTTCAAAACTGTGTCTATGACCATGACCCCCAGTGAAGATGGCTGTTGACCAAAAAACGAATCATCATTTAACTCCTTTTCAGTCTTCTCTTCTCATACTACCACACTGGGTCATTTAGAATCAAACTTAGCATAGGTGGTCCTTAGGTGGTCCCATTTTAAAATTATAGCCAATGACCCTGACCATCAATGAAGATGGAAACTTTTACTATTACATCTCTGAAACTCCTAGACCAATATGAACCAGTCGACAGTAATAGTCCTTTGGTGGTAGCTTTTAAATTTGTCTGATGGCCCTGACCACCATCCTAGATGGCCATTGTTACTGAAATAATTCATCCAGTTACTTTTTGTGTTTTGAACATCTCTTTAATTACTTTGCCAATTTTAACCAAATACAGCAAAGATGGTCCTTGGGGGTCCCATTTCTTTTTTATATTGGATGACCCTTCCATCATCTGTTTTATTTCATCATCTGTACAATAACTTTTCATTTTTCACTCTTCTCATCTGAAAATATTGTGCCAATTTGAACCAGACTTGGCAGGGATGGTCTTTGAATGGTCTCTTTTCAGAATTGTGCCCAATGATTCCAACCACTACCTATGATGGTTGCTGTTACCAAAAATATTCTGTCCATTAACTTTTCATATTTCAGTCTTTTATGAACCTTCAGGGCTGATTTCAACTACGAACCTGATAATCATTTAGATATTCACAGAAATGATGGCAAAGATGGGTGGTATTGTACAGTAAATGAAAGAGTCAGCAAGATCAAGAAATGATGCCTATGACAAAACTCAACACTAAGTAAATGATATAGTGAATTGTATTATGTTGTTTTTTCTAAACAGTTCTCTCCAGTAAGTTCTTACCTAACTTATGAACTAATAATGAAACACATGTTCAGAAAAATAATGGTGAAAATGGGTGGTAGATATTGGAGTCCTTCATAGCACTTAAATGGTTGTGATTGCTTTTGGTACAAAACATTCAACTTACATGTACTTGGTGAATAATATGGTAAATCATTTTTCCTTCATTTTTCCTGCACAATCCTCTTAAGTAGATTCTTACTTAATGGATGAACTAATAATGATTTAGATGTTCATGAAAATGATAGTGAGAATGGGTGATACAGCATAGTAGATGGAAGAGCAAGCAAGACAACATAACTCGTTTACTTGATAAACGATACAATGAACTTTATTTTTCATATTTTCTACTCAACACAGTTCCCATTGGTAGGCTCATACCAAACTCTTGAATTAGTGATGAGTCACATTCTCAGAAATATTGGTGAATATGGGTGGTCAAAATGGCAATGCTACATAGTACCTGAATGCTTGCAGTGTCAGGTAATTACAGCCATTACAGTCAACTTATACTTGATGAATGATAAGATAGATAGTATTTTTCACTTATTTCTTCTCTATTATTATCTTCAGTAGGTTTTTACTGGAGTATATGAACTATGAACCCCCATGAAATATTAAAAGAGCCAGAGCTTTACAGTCTTAAATGTCAAAGGAGAGATATATGATAATATAAGCCTGGCATCAAATAGAAGAATTAAAGAATAATGTTTTAAACGTGAGTGCAACCAGGCAAGGAAAATCCAGAATAATTAAGTCAAGAAGAATTCTTAGAAACATATCAAAAGGGTTTCAAAGATACTGTACACGATTGCCTTGCAAAGATGTTGGAGCAATTATTTGATGTGATCTTACTTGATGATTTAACAGATTTACATAGAGCACCAATAGAAACATTCAAAAGATGATTAGAAATGTGGTTGAATACAGTAACGGATAAACCTAGAATAGATAACTGCACAAGTGAAGTAGCTGCTGAAAGAAACAGCATCATACAACAAGCACGGAAGGTGATGGGATGAGGAGAGGTAGTTCATAGAAGCACTGTTTTTCATTGTACAAGTCTGTGGTAAGTGCTGTGTGCTATCTTTGCCATCATGGACAAATCTTGTTATAGGTAGTCATGGGTACCTGGGCTTGAATTGATGTTTACAGCTATTTTTCATGGGTCAGTAGTGCTTGAATTGATAATTAGTTATTTGCAGAAAATTGATTTAGCCAAACTGAGGCAAGTACTTTAATTTATTATATTCTTTCCTTTGATTTGTGTTAATGGAAGTATTCATGCCCCATGATTATTCACATTATTTCAGTCTCTTACTCCCAGACTTTTTGCCTAACAGATATTCTATTTTACAGTTTAACCTAAAGACAGTCTTGCAGTCCACCTCAGTTTGTCTCTTTTATATGTTATATTGCACTCTGTTTACTTTTACTTGATGTAGATCAAATGCATTCCATTTGTACCTCTGAGTTTTGATATGCTATTTTAATGATACTTGTTATTTGCCTCATATAACTTTCCCTTCTTATTCTGTACTCTTGGCACATATTGCTGTTGTCTCCTCAATGTACTCAGAAGTCATTTAAATCAGTCCATACTGCATATATTTTGTTGCTTTTCCAGAATTTTTCAGCAAGTACCATAGTTAACTAGGGGGAAGGATAAAATGGTGAGATGTGCAGAAATTGATGAAAAATAGAATTACTTGATATACTAAGACACAAGTAATGAGATAAACCATAAAGGATACTATGAGATAGCTTTATAATGTGAAAATTTATATCAAAGCTAGAGTTAGCAAGATGCTATTTGCTAAGGGTTGATGACATCATAGAGCTTCAGACATGATGGCTCCATGCTTAGGAGATTGTATTCCTAGACAGTGAGCTATGTTATAATTTACATTTTCCCAGAAAACTGATATATTGTAGTAGCTGTTGACATGGATGATATGTACATTCAAAATGGATACTTAGGTTGACTATCAAATATAAAGATTCCTTGATGAGTGTAAGAAGGTAGAATAGGTACTGTACAAGTCTGTTAGTAGTAATTTGAGCATAAAGGATATTCTAAAGACTTTATAGAAATTTGAAATAGAAAATTAGTTTTTGAAGTAAAAGTTATCCTTTAGGTAGGATTATTATAGTGTGTCATGAAAAACATGGAAAGTCATTGCATTTCAGACTTTAAAATCCAGTTCTGAAATCCTGAATCATATTGTTTTGTGGGGACAAACTTTGATAAATTATTTTGCTTCTTAATAATAACACAGATATGATAGTGTTTAGCAGCTCAATGCAACTGTATGCTTTCTGTTACCTGTATGGTTATATGATTATTTGTGTGTTACAAGAAAGAATTTTTACATTTTGTTGCCCTATCTCGTAACGTATATATTACCCTGTCTTTCCTCCTATGTGTGTATATAGACACACACACACAAACAAATACACCAACTAAAGCCATGACTTTCCATTTACTGACCAGCCCAAAAGGGAGGTGGAACACCTGGGTTGGGTTTGTGTCAACTGCTGCACTCAGGATTTGAATTCATGCTGACCTTTGGTAACTTATGATCATGAGTTCTAGCCACCACACCATGCAGGCCTGTATACAGTATATGGTGTTGTGTAGAAAGACTTTTAGTGAGTGTTCTTGTTCGATTTATTGGGGTGTTAAAACTGAGAGAGGGACACAAAAACATGTTAAACAACAACAACAGTGCTTTATTGTATGGGATATACAAGGTGAGATATGAAAGGACTCTGAGATACTTGAGATGCAAGATTATGGTGAAGAAGAGGTAAAGTATGGTAGGTCAAGATACAAGACATGCTTAGTAGGGTTTCTATGATGCTGGTGATGTAGGTGTCAGATGAAGCAGGAGGATGTGGGAGGAGTGTGTCGCTGCCAAGTTGATGTGGAGCTTCTATAGGAGGGTGATGTAGCATGTATTGTGGCTCCTGGAGGGTGCAGTGGTTGCTGATCTGTGATAGGGAAGGAGAAAGCTCCTGGAATGTATGATGACTGCTAGTAAGTGCTTGGGTTGCAGGAGGCTCTTGGAGAGGCACTAGCGATGCAGGAGTGTTGTAGGCATGGCCGTAGGTCCCTTGTTGTTACAGCTGTTATTCGAGACGGGTGGAGGCGATGTACCATATGAGTCCTGCCGAAGGTGAATTTCAATTGCCTTCATTCATTCCTGGCACTACCCCTTCTTAACAGGAAACAGCATCGCTACCTCGTTTCAGCGAGGTAACGCCTGGAAAACAGACAAAAATGGCCACATTCGTTTACACTCGGTCTCTAGCTCTCATGTATAATGCATCAAAACCACAGCTCCCTGTCCACATCCAGGCCCCACAGACCTCTCCTTGGTTTACCTCAGATGTTTCACATACCCTGGTTCAGTCCATTGACAGCACGTTGACCCCGGTGTACCACATCATTCCATTTCACTCTATTCCATGCACGTCTCTCACCCTCCTGTATGTTTAGGCCTTGATCGCTCAAAATCTTTTTCACTCCATCCTTCCACCTCCAGTGTGATCTCCCACTTCTTGTTTCTCCACCTCTGACATATATATCCTCTTTGTCAACCTTTCCTCACTCATTTTCTCCATATGTCCAAACCATTTCAACACACTGTCTTATGCTTTCTCAACCACACTCTTTATTTCCACATACCTCTCTTACCCTTTTGTTACTTACCAGATCAAACCACCTCACACCACATATTGTTCTCAAACATTTCATTACCTACACATCCACCCTTCTCCGTACTACTCTATCTATGGCCCATGCCTTGCAACCATATGATATTGTTGGGACTACTATTCCTTCAAACATACCCATTTTTGCTCTCCGAGATAACGTTCTCGCCTTCCAAACATTCTTCATCGCTCTCAGAACCTTCAGCCTCTTCCCCACCTTGTGACTCACTTCTGCTTCCATGTTTTCGTTCAATGCCAAATCCACTCCCAGATATCTAAAACACTTCACTTCCTCCAATTTTTTGCCACCAAACCTACAGCGGTTTTTGCCATTCAAACTTACATCCCAGCTAACTTGTCCCTCAACCCTGCTGAACCTAATAACCTTGCTCTTATTCTCATCTACTCTCAACTTTCTCATTTCATACACTTCTCCAAACTCAGTCACCAACTTCTCCAGTTTCTCACTCAAATTAGCCACCAGTGCTGTATCATCGGTAAACAACAACTGACACTTCCTAGGCCCTCTCATCCTCAGCAGACTGCATACTTTCCCCTCTCTCTAAAACTCATGCATTTACCTCCCTAACCACCCCATCCATAAACAGATTAAACAACCATAGAGACATCACACACCCCTGCCTCAAAGCGACCTTTACTGGGAACCAATCACTCTCTCTTCCTACTCGTACACATGCCTTACATCCTTGCTAGAATCTTTTCACTGCTTCTAGCAGCTTGCACACAATATACTCTTAAATCCTTCCACACAGCATCTCTGTCATCCCTATCATATGCCTTCTCCAGATCCATAAATGCTACATATAAATCTATCTGTTTTTCTAAGTATTTCTCTCACTCATTCTTCAAAGCAAACATCTGTTTCACACATCCTCTACCACTTCTGAAACCACACTGCTCCTCCCCAGTCTGATGCTCTGTACCTGCTTTTACACTCTCAATCAATACCCTCCCATACAATTTCTAATGGGGAGGTGATAACATGTAGTGGTGATGTGAGAAGGAGATGGAGTGAGTATTTTGAAGGTTTGTTGAATGTGTTTGATGATAGAGTGGCAGATATAGGGCGTTTTGGTCGAGGTGGTGTGCAAAGTGAGAGGGTTAGGGAGAATGATTTGGTAAACAAAGAAGAGGTAATAAAAGCTTTGCAGAAGATAAAAGCCGGCAAGGCAGCAGGTTTGGATGGTTTTGCAGTGGAATGTATTAAAAAAGTGGGTGACTGTATTGTTGATTGGTTGGTAAGGTTATTTAATGTATGTATGACTCATGGTGAAGTGCCTGAGGACTGGCAGAATTCTTGCATAGTGCCATTGTACAAAGGCAAAGGGGATAAGAGTGAGTGCTCAAATTACAGAGGTATAAGTTTGTTGAGTATTCCTGGGAAATTATATGGGAGGGTATTGATTGAGAGGGTGAAGGCATGTACAGAGCATCAGATTGGGGAAGAGCACTGTGGTTTCAGAAGTGGTAGAGGATGTATGGATCAGGTGCTTGCTTTGAAAAATGTATGTGAGATATATTTAGAAAAGCAAATGGATTTGTATGTAGCAGTTATGGATCTGGAGAAGGCATATGATAAGAGTTGATAGAGATGCTCTGTGGAAGGTATTAAGAATATATGGTGTGGGAGGCAAGTTGTTAGAAGCAGTGAAAAGTTTTTATCGAGGATGTAAGGCATGTGTACGTGTAGGAAGAGAGGAAAGTGATTGGTTCTCAGTGAATGTAGGTTTGTGGCAGGGGTGTGTGATGTCTTCATGGTTGTTTAATTTGTTTATGGATGGGGTTGTTAGGGAGGTAAATGCAAGAGTTTTGGAAAGAGGGGCAAGTATGAAGTCTGTTGTGGATGAGAGAGCTTGGGAAGTGAGTCAGTTGTTGTTCGCTGATGATACAGCGCTGGTGGCTGATTCATGTGAGAAACTGCAGAAGCTGGTGACTGAGTTTAGTAAAGTGTGTGAAAGAAGAAAGTTAAGAGTAAATGTGAATAAGAGCAAGGTTATTAGGTACAGTAGGGTTGAGGGTCAAGTCAATTGGGAAGTAAGTTTGAATGGAGAAAAGCTGGAGGAAGTAAAGTGTTTTAGATATCTGGGAGTGGATCTGGCAGCGGATGGAACCATGGAAGCGGAAGTGAATCATAGGGTGGGGGAGGGGGCGAAAATCCTGGGCGCCTTGAAGAATGTTTGGAAGTCGAGAACATTATCTCGGAAAGCAAAAATGGGTATGTTTGAAGGAATAGTGGTTCCAACAATGTTGTATGGTTGCGAGGCGTGGGCTATGGATAGAGTTGTGCGCAGGAGGGTGGATGTGCTGGAAATGAGATGTTTGAGGAAAATGTGTGGTGTGAGGTGGTTTGATCGAGTAAGTAATGTAAGGGTAAGAGAGATGTGTGGAAATAAAAAGAGCATGGTTGAGAGAGCAGAAGAGGGTGTTTTGAAATGGTTTGGTCACATGGAGAGAATGAGTGGGGAAAGATTGACCAAGAGAATATATGTGTCAGAGGTGGAGGGAACGAGGAGAAGTGGGAGACCAAATTGGAGGTGGAAAGATGGAGTGAAAAAGATTTTGAGTGATCGGGGCCTGAACATGCAGGAGGGTGAAAGGCGTGCAAGGAATAGAGTGAATTGGAACGATGTGGTATACTGGGGTCGACGTGCTGTCAATGGATTGAACCAGGGCATGTGAAGCGTCTGAGGTAAACCATGCAAAGTGTGTGGGGCCTGGATGTGGAAAGGGAGCTGTGGTTTCGGTGCATTATTACATGACAGCTAGTGACTGAGTGTGAACGAATGGGGCCTTTGGTGTTTCTCCTAGCGCTACCTCACACACTTGACGGGGGAGGGGGTTGTTATTCCATGTGTGGTGAGGTGGTGATGGGAACAAATAAAGGCAGACAGTGTGAATTGTGTACATGTGTATATATGTATATGTCTGTGTGTATATATATGTGTACATTGAGATGTATAGGTATGTAATTGTGCGTGTGTGGACATGTATGTATATACATGTGTATGTGGGTGGGTTGGGCCATTCTTTCGTCTGTTTCCTTGCACTACCTCGCTAACGCGGGAGACAGCGACAAAGCACAGGAGACCTGTGTGAGTAAGTACCAGGAGAGACTGAGTACAGAATGGAAAAAGGTGAGAACAATGGAAGTAAGGGGAGTGGGGGAGAATGGGATGTATTTAGGGAATCAGTGATGGATTGCGCAAAAGATGCTTGTGGCATGAGAAGAGTGGGAGGTGGGTTGATTAGAAAGGGTAGTGAGTGGTGGGATGAAGAAGTAAGAGTATTAGTGAAAGAGAAGAGAGAGGCATTTGGACGATTTTTGCAGGGAAAAAATGCAATTGAGTGGGAGATGTATAAAAGAAAGAGACAGGAGGTCAAGAGAAAGGTGCAAGAGGTGAAAAAAAGGGCAAATGAGAGTTGGGGTGAGAGAGTATCATTAAATTTTAGGGAGAATAAAAAGATGTTCTGGAAGGAGGTAAATAAAGTGCGTAAGACAAGGGAGCAAATGGGAACTTCGGTGAAGGGCGCAAGTGGGGAGGTGAAAACAAGTAGTGGTGATGTGAGAAGGAGATGGAGTGAGTATTTTGAAGGTTTGTTGAATGTGTTTGATGATAGAGTGGCAGATATAGGGTGTTTTGGTCGAGGTGGTGTGCAAAGTGAGAGGGTTAGGGAAAATGATTTGGTAAACAGAGAAGAGGTAGTGAAAGCTTTGCGGAAGATGAAAGCCAGCAAGGCAGCAGGTTTGGATGGTATTGCAGTGGAATTTATTAAAAAAGGGGGTGACTGTATTGTTCACTGGTTGGTAAGGTTATTTAATGTATGTATGACTCATGGTGAGGTGCCTGAGGATTGGCGGAATGCGTGCATATTGCCATTGTACAAAGGCAAAGGGGATAAGAGTGAGTGCTCAAATTACAGAGGTATAAGTTTGTTGAGTATTCCTGGTAAATTATATGGGAGGGTATTGATTGAGAGGGTGAAGGTATGTACAGAGCATCAGATTGGGGAAGAGCAGTGTGGTTTCAGAAGTGGTAGAGGATGTGTGGATCAGGTGTTTGCTTTGAAGAATGTATGTGAGAAATACTTAGAAAAGCAAATGGATTTGTATGTAGCATTTATGGATCTGGAGAAGGCATATGATAGAGTTGATAGAGATGCTCTGTGGAAGGTATTAAGAATATATGGTGTGGGAGGCAAGTTGTTAGAAGCAGTGAAAAGTTTTTATCGAGGATGTAAGGCATGTGTACGTGTAGGAAGAGAGGAAAGTGATTGGTTCTCAGTGAATGTAGGTTTGCGGCAGGGGTGTGTGATGTCTCCATGGTTGTTTAATTTGTTTATGGATGGGGTTGTTAGGGAGGTAAATGCAAGAGTTTTGGAAAGAGGGGCAAGAATGAAGTCTGTTGTGGATGAGAGAGCTTGGGAAGTGAGTCAGTTGTTGTTCACTGATGATACAGCGCTGGTGGCTGATTCATGTGAGAAACTGCAGAAGCTGGTGACTGAGTTTGGAAAAGTGTGTGGAAGAAGAAAGTTAAGAGTAAATGTGAATAAGAGCAAGGTTATTAGGTACAGTAGGGTTGAGGGTCAAGTCAATTGGGAGGTGAGTTTGAATGGAGAAAAACTGGAGGAAGTGAAGTGTTTTAGATATCTGGGAGTGGATCTGGCAGCGGATGGAACCATGGAAGCGGAAGTGGATCATAGGGTGGGGGAGGGGGCGAAAATCCTGGGGGCCTTGAAGAATGTGTGGAAGTCGAGAACATTATCTCGGAAAGCAAAAATGGGTATGTTTGAAGGAATAGTGGTTCCAACAATGTTGTATGGTTGCAAGGCGTGGGCTATGGATAGAGTTGTGCGCAGGATGATGGATGTCCTGGAAATGAGATGTTTGAGGATAATGTGTGGTGTGAGGTGGTTTGATCGAGTGAGTAACGTAAGGGTAAGAGAGATGTGTGGAAATAAAAAGAGCGTGGTTGAGAGAGCAGAAGAGGGTGTTTTGAAGTGGTTTGGGCACATGGAGAGGATGAGTGAGGAAAGATTGACCAAGAGGATATATGTGTCGGAGGTGGAGGGAACAAGGAGAAGAGGGAGGCCAAATTGGAGGTGGGAAGATGGAGTGAAAAAGATTTTGTGTGATCGGGGCCTGAACATGCAGGAGGGTGAAAGGAGGGCAAGGAATAGAGTGAATTGGAGCGATGTGGTATACCGGGGTTGACGTGCTGTCAGTGGATTGAAGCAGGGCATGTGAAGCGTCTGGGGTAAACCATGGAAAGCTGTGTAGGTATGTATATTTGCGTGTGTGGACGTATGTATATACATGTGTATGGGGGGGGGTTGGGCCATTTCTTTCATCTGTTTCCTTGCGCTACCTCGCAAACGCGGGAGACAGCGACAAAGTATAATAAATATAAAATAAATATATATATATATGGAGTTTAAAAGATTTTAAGTGATCGGAGCCTGAACATGCAGGAGGGTGAAAGGCGTGCAAGGAATAGAGTGAATTGGAACGATGTGGTATACTGGGGTCGACGTGCTGTCAGTGGATTAAAACAGGGCATGTGAAGTGTCTGGGGTAAACCATGGAAAGTCCTGTGGGGCCTGGATGTGGAAAGGGAGCTGTGGTTTCGGTGCATTATTACATGACAGCTAGAGACTGAGTGTGAACAAATGGGGCCTTTGTTGTCTTTTCCTCGTGCTACCCCGCACACATGAGGGGGAAGGGGGTTGTTATTTCATGTGTGGCGAGGTGGCGATGGGAATGAATAAAGGCAGACAGTATGAATTATGTACATGTGTATATATGTATATGTCTGTGTGTGTATGTATATGTATACGTTGAGATGTATAGGTATGTATATTTGCGTGTGTGGACGTGTATGTATATACATGTGTATGTGCGTGGGTTGGGTCATTTTTTCGTTTGTTTCTTTGCGCTACTTCGCTAACACGGGAGACAGCGATAAAGCAAAATAAAAAAAATAAATAGAATAATGTTGAGATGTATAGGTATGTATATGTGCGTGTGTGGACGTGTATGTATATACATGTGTATGTGGGTGGGTTGGGCCATTCTTACGTCTGTTTCCTTGCGCTACCTCGCTAATGCGGGAGACAGCGACAAAGTATAATATATATATATATTTTTTTTATTTTGCTTTGATTGCCATTTCCCGCCTCAGGAAGGTAGCGCCAGGTAACAGACGCAGAAAGACCCATATATGAGTTTACTGGGTAAGATAGAATGACTTCCATGAATGTCTAAATTCTCATTCTCATGCTGTTTGAAGTCAGTAAAAGTGTGCAAACTGTGCCTACAGAAATATTTGTAATGATTTCTGAGTTTGATAAAATGAATATACAGTATATGTGATAAGCAGTGGAAAGTTTTGAGACATGAATGTAATTTTTAGATTGCTGAAATATTGTTTCCAAAAATATAAGAAATAATGCTGTGCTAGAGATAGGTTGTGGAATTAGTGCAAAGTTCCCTTTTTTATATACATGCTGTCAAAATTCTGTAATTTGTTTTAGTTTACAGTTAATGGTGTTGACATGAGAGATTGATTTTTAATATTTCTTTCTTTCAGGCATAGAGACATTTGGTAAGAATGCTGTAGTGTGTGGACGAAGTAAGAACGTTGGAATGCCCCTTGCTATGCTGCTGCATGGAGATGGTATTCGTCCAGATGGTATATATTGTGGTTAAATCCAGCTTCAGTTGGAATTCTAGATAACTTATTTTGATGGCTGATATACCCTAAGACCTTCCACAGAGCATGTCTATCAACCCTATCATATTCCTTCACCAGATCCATGAATGCTTCATACAAATTCATTTTTCTAAGTATTTCTCATACACATTCTTCAAAGCAAACACCTGATCAATACATCCTCTACCACTTCTGAAACCACACTGCTCTTCCCCAGTCTAATGCTCTGTACATGCCTTCGTCCTCTTAATCAGTACCCTTTCATATAATTTCCCAGGAATACTCAACAACCTTACGACTCTGAACATTAACCTTTATCCCCTTTGCCTTTGCACGGTGGCACTATGCATGCATTCTGCCAATCCTCAGGCACTTCACCATGGTCCATTGAATATTCTTACTAACCAATCAACCACACAGTCACCCTCTTTTCTGATAAATTCCACTGCAATACCACCCAAACCTGCCACCTTGCCAGATTTCATCTTCCGCAAAGCATTCACTACCTCTTCTCTCTTCACCAAATCATTCTCCCTAACCCTTTCACTTTGTATACCACCCCTACCAAAACACCATATATCTGCCACTCTGTCATCAAACACATTCGACAAACCTTCAAAATATTCACTCTGTCTCACTTCATCACTACCTCTTATCACTTCCCCACTTGCCTTTTTCACCAATGTTCCCATTTGTTCTCTTGTGTTACGCCTGTTATTTATCTCCTTCCAAACATCTTTTTATTCTCCCTAAAATTTAATGATACTCTCTCACCCCAACTCTCATTTACCCTCTATTTCAGACCTTGCACCTTTCTCTTGACCTCCTGCTGCTTTCTTTTATACATCTCCCAGTCATTTCCACTCCTTCCTCGGAAGTATCATCCAAATGCCTCTCTTTTTTCCTTCTAACAACTTTACTTATTCATCCCACCACTCACTACTGTCACAGGCCATCACTATTTCCCTAAATACATCCCATCCCTCACCCACTCCTCTCACATCATTAGCTTTCACTTTTTTTCCTTTCTACACTCAACCTCTCGTGGTACTTCCTCATATAATTCTCCTTTCCAAGCTTTCCAAACTATCACTCAACTCTCCAACCACTCATACACATGCATTTGCTCCACTGTAGAAGGGTCTCACACCGTCCAACAGTTGTTCCCTTACCCCTTATATCCTTATCACATCCCATAAAGCATTACTCTAGACTCTTATCTTACACTTTCTCTAGATCCATTAAAGATGTATACAGCTTCTGGCCTTTTGTTTGATACTTTCCTAGTCATTCTCTTAGCACAAATCTGAGTAGCTGTATAAATTTCTGCTGCCATCTCCATAGAGAAAATCTGATCTAAGCATCCTTTACCTTTCTTTGAACATATGCCAGAATAAGCTTAGATGCAATAGATATTATGTTTCATTAGATAAAGGATTTGAATGTGGAGTGAATTTTCATCATGACAGTAAAATTTTATTTGTATCATAAAAGAAATCCATGCTTTATAACCCACAGGTGAAACGGGTGGTATGGATGCAACCACAACTATATGCCACCGTTATACGCCAATGGACCAGCTGCAAAAGTTTACTGCTATAGCTGACATTATTGTCACTGCTACTGGCCTTCCAGGACTTATCAATGGGAACATGATTAAACCAGGATGTGCCATATTAGATGTTGGAATTAATCGCATCAAAGACCCCATCACTGGCAAGCCCAGACTTGTTGGAGATTGTGACTTTGAAAGTAAGAATTTTTGGAATTGATTTTGTAGCAAGATTTGAGAAACATTAATTCTTATTTACCATTTTAACATTCTTGAAAGTTAAAGTTGAGAATTATAAGTATTGGGAAATTATGTTTATGTATATTTTTTTCATACTTGATTGCCATTTCTTGCATTAGTGAGGTAGTTCCAGGAACAAAGAAAGGACACATCCATTCACATCTATTCTCTAGCTGTCATGAGTAATGCACCAAAACTGCTGCTCATTGTCCGCTTCACATTCCCTGGTACAGTCCATGAACAGCATGTCGACCCCAGTATACCATATCATTCCCTTTTAACTCTATACTGTGCTCACCTTTCACCTTTCTTCATGTTCAGGCCCCAGTTGCTCAAAATCTTTTTCACTCCATACTTCCATTTCCAATTTGGTCTCCTTGTTCCCTCTACTTCCTATATGTCATATATTCTCTTTGTCAACCTTTCCTCACTTATTCTTTTCTTGTGTCTAAACCATTTTGGCACACCCTTTTCAGCTTTCTCAACCACAGCCTTTTTATTACCACACTTCTCTCGTACCCTTTCAGTACTTACTCACTCAAACCACATGCCCTGGTTCAGTCCATGAACAGCACATCAACCCCAGTATACCATATTGTTCCCTTTTAACTCTATACTGTGCATACCTTTCACCTTTCTTCATGTTCAGGCCCCAGTTGCTCAAAATCTTTTTCACTTCATACTTACATTTCCAATGTGGTCCTTGTTCCCTCTACTTCCTATGTGTCATATATTCTCTTTGTCAACCTTTCCTCACTTATTCTTTTCATGTGTCTAAACCTTTTTGGCACACCCTTTTCAGCTTTCTCGACCACAGCCTTTTTATTACCACATCTCTCTCGTATTTTCTTTACTTACTCTCTCAAACCACCTCACATCACATATTGATCTCAAACATTTAATTTGCAAGACATCTAACCCTCCTCTGCTCAGTCTTATCTATAAATTCATGACTTTCATCCATATATTAGTTTTTAAAAATCTCCCTCCCATTCCATCTCACTGATGTTTGGGCTATAGTGTCTTCTGATATGAAAACATGTTTGGGCTTGTTATTCAGTACCTTCATATATTCTTATGTCATTCTCAATTCTTCCTTTGGAATCCCTTGTTAATTAACTGCTCTTTTACTGACAACTGACTCCTGATGAATATATGGAAAAGGTTTGGATTCACTCCCACCTTCTGCAAAACATTTCTTTCAATGTTTCCTTGTTGCTCCCTTCTTACCATGGTATATTCTTTTTCTTACTAA